>NW_027326662.1:0-52423 GCF_030463535.1 Salminus brasiliensis
TAATAACGAGGCTGGTAAGAGATGAGCTGACTCTCAGACTTTAGACTGAGCTTAGGACTGAAGATCTGAACCTCAACCAACCAGATAACACGCAGCTAGCTAGATAGATATCCAGCTAATGAAGGTTAATGATGCTTGTGGATATGTTGATCAATAAGGAGGCCTTAATGGCAACACTTAAATCATTAATTTAAGCTGTTAACCAGAACACAGTGAGAGTAGCTATAGTTAGCCAGCTAATAGCACTGGCTAGTTAGTTAGCTAGCTAGCCCAACCAGCATGGCAAGGCATGGCTGCGTATTATTGCCTACTTAGCTAGCTGGCTAACCACATAGCTACCTGCACAACGTGTAGGAGTGAAATTCCACATACAATACAACCCAGCGAGCACAGTTTTTAACTAAAATGAACTCTCATAAAGAAATAAACACCTATTTCTGAAGAAAAGTCATGAAAGTTTGGCTAAATCCGGCGGAAATCAGCAGCAAGGCCACAACTAGCGTTAATTAGCTAGCCAGCTAACAAGCTAGCTACTCGGCTAACTCGCCACCTACTAAACCTAAAACCCAACAAACGCCGTCATTCGACCCACAAACTGTTAATCAACCACACGTACCAACCAAGCACACGTATTTATTTCCCTCTGGGGTCGAAATGCTCGCTGGCTATCTAACGCGAAGCCCCGGCAGGTCCGCTAGCGTTAGCCAGCTGCTAGCTAGCTAGCTAACTCCGCTACGTACCTCTTTGTTCCGCGTTAACGGAGAGAACAGCCGGGGGTTTCTCCGCAGGCAGGCAACGAGCAGCTGACCGAGACCAGATGAGAAACACTGCCGCGATTAAAGGCAACAATTCCGTAAAAACGCACAAGAAGCTGCGTAACGCTCGAGCTACAATGAAGAAACTAGCGTCACGGGGACGTCATAAGCCCGGCGTGATAAGACGCGGCGAGAGCAAGAACTACACTACCCACAATCCTCTCTCTGCGTAAAATGTGGCGTTTAAACGATATATTTTTGTTTGTTTTGCTATTTTTATGTTGTTCTTCAGGCGTAAAAGGAATATATGATAATATATGATAATTTTATTTAAAATATCTTCTTTGTATTTGATTGTTTTTCTCGTTTCTGTGCTTTTAGGTATCAAAGACTACATTTTTACATAGCTAAGCTAGCTAGCTAACTATCAGTGGGTGTGCTCCATTTAGCTGTGACTCTCTAATTAAGGTCTATTATTATTAATATTTAGGGATGCACTGATTCTACCGTTTCTGTTCCGATACCAATACCGATACGTAACCTTTGCGTATCAGCCGATGCCTCTGTTGAATCAATAAACCAGGTACCTCACCATGTGGGAGAGATTTAAGGCAGCAGGATAAACCCTTCTAAGTTCTCCTCATATGGAAGACCAGCTAAGTTATTCTGATCCTGAGTTATGAAGCCTAGGTAACATCAATCCGGGAATGGTGTTCAGTGAATGGATCAGGCCTGTGGATCGACCTAAATATCCGATAAGGTGAAGGTAAAGGTGCAGGTATTTGTCACTGTACAGCGAAATGTGTCCTCCGCATTTAACCCATCTGTGGTAGTGAACACACACACACACACTTGTAAACTAGGGGCAGTGAGTACACACACACCCAGAGCGGTGGGCAGCCAACTCCAGCGCCCGGGGAGCAGAGAGGGTAAAGGGCCTTGCTCAAGGGCCCAACAGTGGCAGCTTGCCGAGCCCGGGAATCGAACCCACATCGATACCCAATCCAGCAAATTTTGTCAGTATCAGGACCGATATACGATCCTAGTATCGTATTGGTGAATTCCTATTCATTTTTGGCACCATCAAACTTCCTACGTAAATATGCATACACTATATGTCCAAAGTTTGTGGACACCCCTTCTAAGGAATGCATTCAGCTACTTTAGGTTTCACCTACTGCTGACATGGATGTAGAGAGGTTCTGCCAATAGAACTGGTTTATCTGGAGCAGATGAACATATAATTATTGGCACCATGCTGCCTAATGTCAGGCGTGGGGTATAAAGCACCCCAGCTGTTCTCTGGAATGATGGATAATACTCTATCCAGTACTTTTGGGATGAGTTTGGGAGTTGGGGATGAGGTGGGGTGGTGATCATCCAACATCCCAACCTCACTAACGCTCTAAAATCTAGTAGAAAGTTTGTAGAAAGCCTTCCCTGGATAGCAGAGACAGTCACTGTAAAACAGGATAATATCCATGTTTTTGGAAGAAACGACGAATGAGCAGGTGTCCCAATACTTTTGTCTATATAGGGCAACTACATATACAGTCATGGTTAAACAATGGTCTAGATATTGTGACCCATACTTAAATGCTGTTCCCAGGTATGGTTACATTCTTATGGCTAATCTTCCCTGAACGATTAGCCTATTCTATTTTGATATTAAAATAATATAATATGTATGTATATGTCTTCTTCACTACATGTACTACATAAAACTGTTTTATTGGAAAAAATATAGAATTTTTTTTCTTGCAAAATAATACAAGGCCAAACATTTCAAACATGACAGTAATAGCTCAAGAACTGTACATACATTAACAGCTGACATGCAGACAATGTACTACCATACTACTATGAAATAGATCTATTGTGACAAACAGTATAATTAGCCAAAGTGAGGCTTGAACTGAGGTTGTCCCACTCTGGTCACAGACACATTTCCTGTCTTTGGAACTCGGCATCTTGGGTTTGTGAGTGGAAATGAAGAAATCATCACATTTCATCCAGTCAGCTGCGATGGACTTTGGTGCAGCAGTGTCCTCGTCCAGTCTGCCTCGCTTTAATACCCAGTAAGACGCACCCTTGAAGAAATAGGTATCTCCTAGAAGACATCACACCAACAGTTAGTCCAGTTTGAGCTAAACCATTTAGGCCAGTTTGTACCAGTAAACAGAGCTCTGGCTGTGGTCAAAATTAAGATGGCTACACTATTAGCCATCAGGAACAGCCCCTAAGGCACTGTTCCTCTTGAGCACACTTGAGCACTATATAGAACACTATTATAGGGAACAGCAATGGTCCCCTGATAACTGTTCTCTCTTTTGGAGCACTATATAAAACACTACTAATGGGAACAGGAATGGTCAACTAATTACTGTTCCCTACATTGGAGCACTATATAGAACACTATTATAGGGAACACAAATGTCCCCTATTTAATGTACCCTACACTTCAGCACTATATAGAGCACTATTATAGGGAACACAAATGTCCCCTATTTAATGTACCCTACACTTCAGCACTATATAGAGCACTATTATAGGGAGCACAAATGGTCCCCTTTTTAATGCACCCTACACTTCAGCACTATATAGAACACTATTATAGGGAACACAAATGTCCCCTACTTAATGTACCCTACACTTCAGCACTATATAGAGCACTATTATAGGGAGCACAAATGGTCCCCTTTTTAATGCACCCTACACTTCAGCACTATATAGAACACTATTATAGGGAACACAAATGGTCCCCTTTTTAATGCACCCTACACTTCAGCACTATATAGAACACTATTATAGGGAACACAAATGGTCCTCTTTTAATGCACCCTACACTTCAGCACTATATAGAACACTATTATAGGGAGCACAAATGGTCCCCTTTTTAATGTACCCTACACTTCAGCACTATATAGAACACTATTATAGGGAACACAAATGGTCCCCTTTTTAATGCACCCTACACTTCAGCACTATATAGAACACTATTATAGGGAACAGGAATGGTCCCCTATTTAATGCACCCTACACTTGATCACTATATAGAACACTATTATAGGGAACAGGAATGGTCCCCTATTTAATGCACCTTACACTTGATCACTATATAGAACACTATTATAGGGAACACAAATGGTCCTCTTTTAATGCACCCTACACTTCAGCACTATATAGAACACTATTATAGGGAGCACAAATGGTCCCCTTTTTAATGCACCCTACACTTCAGCACTATATAGAGCACTATTATAGGGAGCACAAATGGTCCCCTTTTTAATGCACCCTACACTTCAGCACTATATAGAACACTATTATAGGGAACACAAATGGTCCCCTTTTTAATGTACCCTACACTTCAGCACTATATAGAGCACTATTATAGGGAGCACAAATGGTCCCCTTTTTAATGCACCCTACACTTCAGCACTATATAGAACACTATTATAGGGAGCACAAATGGTCCCCTTTTTAATGTACCCTACACTTCAGCACTATATAGAACACTATTATAGGGAACACAAATGGTCCCCTTTTTAATGCACCCTACACTTCAGCACTATATAGAACACTATTATAGGGAACACAAATGGTCCCCTTTTTAATGCACCCTACACTTCAGCACTATATAGAACACTATTATAGGGAACAGGAATGGTCCCCTATTTAATGCACCCTACACTTGATCACTATATAGAACACTATTATAGGGAACTGGTATTGTCCCCTATTCAATGTTCTCTGCACTTCAGCACTATGTTAAACACTATTAAAGGGAACAGCAATGGTACCTTAATCACTGTTCCCAACACTGGAGCACTAATCACTTACCATCTCGCATGCCAACAACATCATCAGGGTCGGAGGTCACTCCCCAGATGGAGGCTGGTTTGGGATAGCCTGCCTCAGGTTTCCTGTCTGACTCGTCCTCATCAAACCTCCAGTATTCTCCACCGCTAAACACGTAGGTCCTCCCGTTGTGAGGCCACACAAACACAGCGTCTACTCGCCCTGGAGAGTCTCCCGCAGAAGTCCGAAGTCTCCACTCAGTCAGCGGCCGAGGATACCCTGGCAGAGACATCCTGTCTTTGAAGACCCAAAACTGGTTACCTAGATAAGACCAAAGTAAGAAGGTGGCCACTTTATTAGAAACCCCTCTCTTGCTGGTTGGAGATTAGAGTCAGAGATTTGTCCTCTTGACATTCATCAGTTGTCAGTTTCTGACCACAGATATTTTGAGAAAGCGGACCCACTCTCAACCTAGCAGTGGTACTGATGTGTGTAAACAGCACAGTACCTGGCATCCCACACTAGCACCACACAAACTTAGCTACTAAACCAAGCTACTACCACGTCAGTGTCACTGCTGTGCTGATCCACCGACCAAACACTTGAACAAATTAGCACATGTATGTTATCAAAATCGCACTTTAGTACTGATATCAAGACAATGTGATTTAATAAGAATTTAAGGGTTTAAAAGGGTCCAGGAGATCGATTTTACCATACGTGCGTCCTATGTCTCCTTTTTTGTCCCCTAATTTTGGTTTGATTGCAGACATGTTAGTATAAAGAACAAACACAACCATAGCTTCTTAAGGACTTAAGGAAATATAAATGTGGGTTTATAGTCCACTTTCCTCTCTCTCTCTCTCTCTCTCTCTCTCTCTCTCTCTTACCGATAAAGAAAACAATGTGGCCATCACTTCTCTCATACACTGCATCGATTTTGCCAATTTCTAGAGGAAGACCAATCCAGAAGTTGTGAATTAGAGCTGGTATAAAAGACACCAGAGAGCCTGAGTGATGCACCCTCCAGAAGTATTGACCTGAGAAACAGAGAGGGAAAGATTGAAAACATGAGTCTTACAGTCAGTCTGAATGAGATACAGATAAAAACAACCAGTTAATGAACTACTACTATGTTCTCACTGTTAAAAGTTCCTTGAGGAACGTTTGGAGGTTTTGAAGGCTATGGGCAATATGACAATACTTTATCACATCGTGATCAATTTATTTTATTGTGATAATAATATGCTTTTCTAAGCACATGGAGGAGACTGTTAGTGCTTAATAAACACTGATCAGCTGCAGGTTTTATTACTAACAGTGTAATTAGACTGGATTAATTAGATGAAGAGCAGCAGATGTAGAGTATAAATCACTGTATTCAGTACAGGAGAGGATCTGAATAGTAGTTTATAAGAATCTGTCGCTACTGATGTGTTTAGTCTGTGATTACATGTATCTTAATAAATATTGTGTAATCATGAAAAAAGTCCCCTAAAAGTTCCTTAACAGTGTGGTGAAGGTGTAACGTTCAACCACTTACGCCTGAAGAAGAAGATTTCTCCTCTGATGTTTGCAATGGCATCATAACCTCCTTGACATCGATCCAGCAGAGATGGCTCTGGACTTAAGAATAAAGAATAATATTCTAAGCATAGTCACAGACAAAAAAGAAGCTGCATTTGCCATTGCCATTTAGTATCATTATCATCCTCATCATCACTTACTGTGGTGTTGCAGGTGGGGGCGGAGCGCTGGGTGGTCGGGGCAGATTTGGTATGGGCGAATCAACAGAGGGAGGCGGAATCAGCTCTTTTTTTGGTCCTGCAGGAAACAACAGCACTGTAAGGCTATATGTGAATCTCCCAGTTGTTATTTATCAAAATTTCATGATGGACCAGAAGAAATGCTCTAAATTGACTTCCATTAAAAGTAAAGACATTTTCCTATAATCTCCTACATCTCCTATAAAGTTCATTTTGGATATTTCTGTGTGACAGTGACAACAGGTGCACTATATGGACAAAAGTATTGGGACACCTGCTTGTACATTGTTTCTTCTGGGGTCAAGGGTGTTAAAAATAGAGTCCTGCATTTGTTGGAGTAACTGTCTACTGTCAAGGGAAGGCTTTCTACTAGCATTTGGAGGAGCATTGCTGTGATGATTTGATTGAATTCATCCCCAGCTCCTTAACTCATCCCAAATCATTAAAACAAACAAACGAAAAGAGTTCCACTGCTCCACAGCTCAATATCCTTCTAGTCCACACCTGGCATTAGGCAGCATGGTGCAAACAGGTTCTTATTTATCTGCTCCAGAGAGTCCTGTTCTATTGGCAGTACCTCTCTAGAGGTACTAGACAAGCTGTGTGTGTGTTTGCACATCTGTGTCAACAATGGGTGCAACTTAGTTCAAAGTAGCTGAATGCATTCATTATCAGGGGTGTCCATAAACATTAGTTCATATAGTGTATCTGTAAACACTGTGTCTATGGATGTGTGGATGGGTATGTTTTCTTGGTCTGCACCATAAAGGGCCTGAATGCCAAGTCTGTCATCAGCAGGAAGAGTGTATGTAGGGATGTCTCCCACTGCTCCACTGTAGTACGGCCTCATGATGGAGCGTCTGGAGGAGGAGTGTGCAAGGCCCAGGGCGTGGCCAAACTCGTGAACAGCCACAGTGAACAGATCTGTGCTTTCGATATGAGCTGAGGGAGACAAAATCAGACACAACTCTCAAACTCTTACAAATAATGAAATAGAAATCTCTAACAACAGTATTGTTATGTTTTGCTCCTGTGTTCTCCCTACAGGTGGGGATCAGCCACATTAGCCCAATAGCTCCAGTGTAAAACTAAAGCAGCACATTTCAGACACCAGACATCTCTTGGGTGCTCAACTACATCTGATGTATGAGTAAGTTTTAGGGATGTCCAGATCTGATCCAGTGACTCAGGATCAGGTGGCGATCCAGATATTTTTTGATTAAGGTTCCGATTCACTTCCTACCCTTAAATCTGCTGCAGCAGAGTCCTATAGGTGATAGATTGCTGCAGACAAGCTTCTCATTTTTTAGAAAGCTACCCTGGCCATTTTTTCAGTGAGCAAAACTAAACAGAGCTTTATTTGAACTAAAAACAACGGCAACGTTACCAGTTAGCAGCCAAAACAGAAGCTGAAGTTGGTTCTAATGCTAACTCTCCAGTCCACCTTACGTAGTGCTGCAGTTACTGGGTGAACATTTCAACAGCAGAGCATCACTGCTGCATTATTTAAGGTGGAACGGAAAGTTTGGGAACGAGGAAAACTATAGCTTATCGTTAGCTCAGGGCTTTCCTGTAAACATGACGCAGCAACAACAACTGGCTCCCAGAGCAGCAGGTAAAGAGTGGAGAGGATCTAAACTCTTCACTCTTCCATATTCTTTCTTTTTCTTTCTTCCATATTCTCTTATCCTGTCTTTACTCTTGAATTATACCTGGTTAGAAACCAAACTATAGTGGAAATTCTCTGTTCTATAAGCGTGAGAACCACGCTCCTGGTTCTAAACCAGCTCTGAACGGCTGGTATTAGAAACTGGTATTAAAAAAATAGTGATTTTACTGCTGTTTACTGTTGCGTATTAGCACATCTTACTTAAGTGGGGGGGGGGCTGTATTATTTCTATAAACACAAAGACCGGATCAGATCAAGGTATAAAACCTTGATCGGGACATCCCTAGTAAGTTTGACTGATCGATTAGTTAGTGAAGGTGAGTAGTCGCAGATTTCCATTAGTACCTCCATAGCTCCAGTTCTCCTCGTCATCAAAATGTGTGTCGCCTATTCCTGGAAAGAAAGCGTGAGCCAGTGTTCCGCCCTTGCCGTCGAACGGATATCCGTCTTCATGGAAGCCGCTGGTGAAGTTGACTATAATGTCTGCGTTGTGGGGCGAAGCCTGAGGGGATGGATGTAGCAGAGTGAAGCTGAGGGGGGCAACGTCGCTCCATGCTTTCAGAGCATAGGAAAGGATGAGTTCCACCAGGGCAGGCGACAGAGAAGGAGAGCGTGAGAGAGAGGGGTAACTCTCCACACTGCAAAGAGAGAGAGAGACAGAAAGAGACAGAGAGAGAGAGAGTGAATTTTAGATCATAGGAAACAGACTTAAAGCAGCATTATGTGACTATGCTATTTTTGCTCCTGGGCTCCCCCTACAGACTAGGGGTGTAATTTGCTTTTACACTGCTGTCATAAATACCAAGTACCATCCTCTCATGGACAGCTCTACACATGCATTTCTGGACAAGCTGAGAGCTCCAGTAGCAGCATCTGAAGGTAGAGAAGCATGTAGACTAAGGTGGTAGAGATAATACTACAGGATTTTACACTAATACAACTCAGGTTACGCAGATCTGGAGAGAGGTCTCTTTCGTGCAGCTCCACCAAAGCTCCAGAGTGGCACTGACAAAGTTTCTCCCTGTTACAGTCAGTAGAGCATCAGTATGATTCTGAAGCTGCTATATTAAGGTAGAATATTGCTTTAATAGTCCATTACTGAAGCAATAGGCCATAACTGTCCAACCTAATCTCTATTTGTTGTGTATGTAACATACAGCTGATTGACACAGACAGTACTTTCACCATGTTTCCATGCGCTGTAGAGACTGTAGTTCCTGTAGACTCTGAACACATTCATAACAGAGGCTCATTGGCTGTTGCTAAATTCCATCAGTGAATATTTATGTGAACCATTTAGGAATTCTTTAAAGGTATGTTTGTCAGATTGTTTATTTATCCAGATAGTGTTTTTATTTATTTGAGAAATCCAGGTCACTGTTTACTCTAAGAGCTGCCTAATATACAGCAGGTGTCTAATTACAAACTCTAGCTGTACAAGTTATAAGCCCCCCTCTACCACATTGACTGCATTGGTGGTTTAGCACAGCAGTGAGGCTAACATTGCAATGTGTGTGGTGCTGGTACATGTATGTACAGGTGCAGTGCTGCTGGGTGAGGTTTGTACACATGTCCAGAAACTCTACTGCAGTGTTTGAACTTCACTGTGAGAGAGAAACCTCACCTCCAGGTGAGATCTGTCTTATCCCATTTCATCCCTGACAGACTGTATCTCCTCAGTTTCATGTTCCTCATTTTTCTCTTCTTCTTTAGATGATCCTCTAGCCTGAGGACGTCCGGCAGGGAGCAGCGAGGGGTCCCCATTAAGGCCAGAGTGGCACTGTCTAAAAAGCAAGAAAAGTAGATTAATACTATTTGGTGGCATCAATCAATTTGGTGGCTGGACAATGAATAGATTCACCTCTTGCTCTACCATCAATAACATATAGTGAAATGATAGTCAACCCTTTATACCCTAAGAGCATGTTTATGGGCCCATACTTCAGTTGCTCACCCTCAAAGAACATTGTCATTAATAATATATGGATTGTGCAACAGAAATACACTATATGGACAAAAGTATTGGGACACACCTCATTTAGTCCCTTTGCGATTGGTATATAAAATCAAGCCCCTAGCAATGCAGTCTGCCTTTCCAGACTTTAGTGAAAGAATGGGTGGTTCTAAAGAGCTCACTGTAATTTCTTTCCTCATAGATCTTCCACCATCAACTGTGAGTGGTGCTATTGAGTTTAGGAACCAGAGCAACTCAGCTCATCCTTGTCCAACGGCATCTGCAGGAGCCTGATGTTTCTTACACCTTAAACGCACAAGGTGACTAAAGCTCTCATGTAATGACTAATGAGAGCTTATATTGTCATATATGATCCTGTATAAGGCTGATGGATGAGTGAACATTATGGTTAAGTTACCCAGCTGTCCCGTCTCTTTCAGCCCAGCGAAGCGCTGCATCTCGCGGACGGCTCTTTCAATCCCCTCCTTCGTCTGCAGTCGACCAACTGGAGAGTCTAAAGGTGGTAAGTAGCCATAATGGATCAACCAGTCCTACAGAGAAAGAGGAAAATATAGAGGTACCTCACAGTAAACAGCTGTTTAACCGACATGGTGGAGAACAAGATAATTATTAGTGAGTTTGATGCATTGCTACATTACAAATACTCTGGTCTGAGAAAGGGCCATAGGGCACAGGGCATTAATACACGTCCAGCTAATATGTCCATGTTGGGCCTGTATGGGTAGCCCAACTGGGAACCAGAAAGTTTTGTCTTCGAGTTAAACCACATATGGATGCCCACAAGGGTCTGTGATGGGACCAGGAAGGGTTAAACGTGGGCCATAACATCTGGGTTGTACAGGGCCTAGGTTAAGATTAAGGTGGGCTGTAACAAAGGGGACCATTTGAGAAACCCATCCCAGTCAAAGCCCATGCCCACCTAAAACCCACCTAGCTCACGTTCCACCCATGAAAGCCTCACATGAGCATTTAGCTAGTCAGTTTACAAGAAACAATAAATAAAAGCATTAAGGTCACTGAGTGGAACGCCCAATGGTAAGCCCAAGAGGTACTACACCTAGCTTCAGACACACATCAGACAGCCAACAGTATACAGTCGAAGAGGCTAGAGGGGAATTAAGCCCCACAGCACTGAGCTGTGGAGCAGTGGAACTGTGTCCTCTGGAATGATGGATGGTGTGCCATCCAATACTTTTGGAATTTAGTGTTGGGGATGATGTGGGATGATCTTCATCCAACATCCTGACCTAACTAACACTTTTTCAATCAAATCCTCACAGCAACACTCCTCTAAAATCTAGTAGAAAGTCTTCTTCTCTGCACGTAGAGACAGTTACTCCAATAAAAGCAGGATGCACTCTTTTTAATACCCCTGATTTTGAAGGAACAATGAATTAGCAGTTTCTTTTGAATACTTTTGTCAAACTATACAATCACAGCTGAACTGAGGCACTAAAAGAACAACATGAGCGGATGTCAGAAGAAGAATTCCAATATTAAGTGCAGAGAAATGTTTTAAGATGGGTTTTGAAGGAGAACTAGAGTGTTTACTCACCACACCATGTGTGTGCTGGTCTGGAACTGGAGTGCAGGAAGCTCCAGTGAGGAGAGTTATGCAGAGTGCAGCTGCAATCATCTTCAAAAAAGCTCTTAAAAGGTCAAATCTGAAATCAACTCAGCGTCACAAACACAGCGAAACACACCCAGTCACACTTCTGGACCAGAGTGTGATTATATCCAGTTAAACAGAGCAGATGATGGGACAGATTTTCAGTGACAGTAACCTCCAGTGAGTGTCCCAAAGTGAATAAACTGACCGCGAATCACACAAATCTGAAATTCCTCATGTGTTCCTCTTCTTTCCTCTTCATCTATCTGTCTGTGCTGGAAAACCCCTCACTCTGTTTAAAGACCCCCTTCCTCCCTCTCTCTCTCTCTCTCTCTCTCTCTCTCTCTCTCTCTCTCTCTCTCTCTCACACACACTCCTTTCTTCTGTTCTCCTTCACTTGAAGAGATGTTAAATATGCAGAGTGGTAAGGAAGAGAGTGTGTGCACGTGTGTGAGGATGTGGGATATAAACAAGGCCTAGCTAAAAAAAACACACACATACACACACCAGGAGGTTAAAAAACACATAGAGAACACACACACCCACACATACAAAAACATACCTATTCATCCTATACACACAGATCAGCCATAGATTAAACCTATTAAGATTAACTCACCTATTATAATAATATTCTAATATTATTGTGTACATCCCCCTCATGCCACTAACATTGTAAGCATCAATTAAGGCCTTGGGCATCCATGACCCTGTCGCCAGGTACTGACCACTGCATACCGGGAACACCCTACAAGACCTGCCTGATGTTTTCGGATGCTCCTAGTCGTCCACAAGCTCACAGTTTGGTTCTTGTCAATGTGTCTCAGATTCTTACTCTTGCCCGTTTTTCAATATATCCACCCCTTGACAGGAGCCACTCGAACCAGATCATCCATGCTTTAATGTTACGGCTGATTGGTGTATGGCTATTTAGATGAAATAACTCATGAGACATGCCACAATACCACTTTGTCTGATCCAGTGCTGATCTGATACACACTCTTTCTTTTTCTGCCCCTCTATATCACACACTCACACACACAGTCACCCTCTGTTCACATAAAACTTAAAAGTGGTCGTTATATTCATTAGAAAGAGCGAGATGGATATCTGTGTGTAATAGCAGGCCACAGAGATGAAGGGGTTCATGAGAGATGAACAGAACAGAGAGCTTCTTTGGAGAGAAACAAACTACATTAAAAAGAAGAGATTCAATTACTGCCTGTTTGTGGGATGGCAGTAGTTGTGTGGAAGACCCCTTGACGAGAGGAAGGAGAAACGTTGTGAGGACGAGAATAGATAGAGGATGTTTATGATACTCAGCTGGATAGATCTATAAAAGGAGGAAAGCTCTGAGTGAAAACATGACCCACTGGATGTCTAAACTGGTAACAAGACAAACAAATTCGATGTACCTTCAGAATACTCCACCTGCAGCATTTATAGACGCAGAGTTCACAGGATAAACAGCTGATTAGACCTTTTATGACTTCCAAAGTCCAACCTACCACTATCCTCCAGAGGAAGTGCTGAATTAATGACTTAAGCAGAAGTTAGATTCGAGTGTAATAGAAGGTCTCTATAATTAGGAAGTGCAGCTGAATTAAATGTACAAGTTTTATAATTTCTGACCCATTAATACTGTACTAACGTTTAGAAACCATGGGTTCCGGATCTGGAAACAAAAGTAATCAGTATCCACAAGGCAGAAGAAAGGATACAAGAAAATAGCCAAGCATTCTTCAGCTTGTGGTTCCTACACTGTGCTGTTATTAAGAAATACCAGCTATGGGATCAAGCTAAGATCTGGAAGACCAAAAAAAAAAAGATTTAGTTGAGTCGAGTGATGGTGCACTGTTCTACTGTGCAGCATTGCTTTCACAAACACTATCTTTAAACTTAATTCCAAAACTTTTGGGGCTGACTGCCAGTATAAAGGCCAGATCACACTGACGGCACAAACACGAACAAACACAAATGGTCGGTTGGTGTGCCACGGCTGTTTGTGTTTGATTGTGTCTGTTTGCAAATGTTTGGTCAACTTTAACATGTTATATTTGCGTTTGGTAAAGTTCGGCCCGTTGGCCAAGACTTTCATCAGTCCTCACAGCATGCTTTTCTGATGACCATAGCAACTAGTTCACTGATTCTGTTCTTTAGCTCATTTTGCTAAACTAAGACATCGATGATAGCATTGTTTTAGACGTTAGACAAATAAAACCTCTTGGTTAATATTTCAGATAGAAGAAGACCCTCTTCTAATTGTTGAAATGCCTGTTTTAATTAAGAGGCTAGACTCTGAAAGGTCTGGAGGTCTGTTTAGAATTTTTACCATTTACACAACAGTAAAAACTCGTAAATTCTAACTTTGTCAATTATGTCTTTCAGTAATGTTTAAAAACATTAAAAGCTCTTGTGGTGAGATGCAGTCCCTTTACCTGGTGTTTTGCCATCTTAGTTGTAACGTTTTCAAAAGCTGATGGTACTGCTGTGGTGGAGATGATAAACCCCCCTTTGTTGTCTTCTTAGTAGCTTGCACTGCTTGCTCCAAATCCTTCTCCTGCATTTCCTGCATCTTTGAAGACACTTTAAACAGTAGAAGAAGTCTCTCTAAAACACACACACGTCTTCATTATTCCTTATTATTTTCTTAATCAAGATCTGCTGTTTTTGTTGAGTGTTGTTTGACCGGTTGGTCACAGCCTTTAGTTTTTCAAAACACGCTTAAACAACTGCCAACATTAGGACCATGGTGTTTGTATTAGAATGTTTGGACAATGTGCTCCGGTCTTAAGGTCAGTTTTCAGTTCCTTGTCCATCTGCACTGAAAAAAGAACATCAAGCTTGTTAGTATATCTGTCAGCATAGCAACTGAAGTTATTTATATATTTTTGGATCCTTTTGGCACAGCGTGTTAGCCATCGTTGTTAATTAGCCCCTCATTAGTGGCCAGTTTGTAACCATGCAGCACTCATGGCTAGATACTTTTGTGTGGCAGCAGTGTGTAAAAACCTCAGAACACCAGTCCTGCTGTCAGAAACTGACCAATGAGGTACAGAGAGGGTGACTGATAAACTGATATGGAGAAAGAGATGAGCTACAATGTGTATTTATATACCTATAGTGGAACTATCAGCATTTAAATTGTCCAGTAAGTGGAAATACAAGGGTGGAGTTTTTAATACAGTGGATGGTGAAAGTATACTCACAAGAAAAAAAAAACACGGTCAGTAGTGTCAATCAACAAAAAGTGTTTATTGTTTTCAGGGTAGTAGCAGCACAATGTTCCAGCAGCTCAAATATGACCAATTTTATGGCCTGCTGTAGAGAAACTAGTCTAACAATGGTCTGGCACTGAGGCCATTAATGCAAATGTTCAAATTTACCTTACACCAAAAGTAGCACATCAGCTGTTCAGTTTTGTACAAGATCTACGAGGCTAATGGCAAGCAGTGAAAGCTTTCAAATCACCAATTAACACAGTAGCCCTGTTTGGCTTATGACTTGGTTTGGTTTGGTTTGACACACTATCTAAAATGTACAAAAATGTGTCCAAAATCTTCCATATTGCTTAAAACTAAGGAAGCAAACTTCAGATACTAAGCATGCCCTGGATGATGTGCTATGCCTGGGTGAAAGGGGGGAATTGTGTACATTTGTATTTTGGACAAGGTACTACTTTGTGTTGATCTGATTTCTCTATTCAAAAGGACTCACCGATCCATGCTTACACTTCCACAAAATGAATTAAAAACCATGGACAAAATATCACTTCATCATAGCTAAATATGAGTGAATAAGCTGTGTTCACTATGTATCTGTCTACACACCCTTGCAGAAGGAGTACTCAGCCTTGTGGTGCATGATTAGCTTGTTGTTTGCAAAGTAGAAGCTGTCTGAACGAGTCTGGAAAGGGTGGGCAATCATCTCCTCAACTGGGGAAAAAGAAAGACAGACAACTGTAAATTAAGCATGACTGTTTGCTCTAACTGTAAAAGCAAACCTTCTATGAAGAGTAACTGTGCATTTTCCAGAGCTAGAAACTATAAATTGGCCAAAATTACTACTACTATGCATTTTCTATCACATATATTTTAGTGCACAAGGAGCTTTTTCACACAGAAGTGTTTA
Source organism: Salminus brasiliensis (assembly GCF_030463535.1). Taxonomy (NCBI): domain Eukaryota; kingdom Metazoa; phylum Chordata; class Actinopteri; order Characiformes; family Bryconidae; genus Salminus; species Salminus brasiliensis. The sequence continues at coordinate 15,704 of NW_027326662.1, forward strand.
GGTCATCAGGAGCAGCAACAATGGTCCAGATGCTAGAAAGAGCAAAGTTCCATTGCAAAACTATTTATTGCTGGTTTTTGTGGCTAAGGTTACGTCAGAATCAAGGGTATTATAAAGAGTAGAAGTAGAAAGCTTTACACTTGACTGCACCCAGCCATGATGTGAGGTCAGGTACTGATGTTGAACGATTAGTTCTGGATCACAAATTCCAATCCACTCCATTACAAAAGTATCGGATGGAGCCCCATCACTCCAGAGAAAAACAGTTCCACTGCTCTATAGCCCAATCCTGAGGGGCTTTATACCCCTCTAGCCAAAGTTTGCTTTTGGGCATGGTAAAGCATCCCATTTTACTGAAGTGGCTGGAGCAGCTGAATTCACTAATTAGAGGGGATGTCTAATTATTAATCATGTATGACACATTTAATAAACGTGTATGTACTGTATGCACAGGTGTGTTTAACTCACTGGTTTGTGGGTCCAGGTCCGGTAGGCTGTAGATGTGCTCACAGGTGTTTCTGCTGTGTGGGATGCAGAAGCCAATTTCAAAGTCAAAGGTCTTCAGCAGCATGTCTCTGAAGTAATGCCTCTCTATCAGCCTGAACCTGTTCACGGCCTTACTGCCTACAGTGAACTCCAGCCTGTGAAAGACAGTCAATTTTTGTTCTCTTGATGAAAATAAGACCCAGAATCCCAGAATTCCCTGCTGCTTTATATAACTGTTATAGTATATACTGTTTTGCTATCAGTTAAACTGAAATTTGACGCTCACAAATAGATATACAGCACATCAATGTAAAAATAACAAACACTACATAAAAGTAAAAATGACAAATAGTAATGTTACATACGTGGCTCCGATCTCCCTCAAACTTAGAAAGGCAGGGGTAAAATGATACTGGATAAATCGTGCTGCCTCCTGCTCCTTCACATCTTTAATTTCTGAGAGAGGGAAAGAGACAGACAGAGAGAGACATGGAACATGGAATGGAACATGTACAAATATCCATATTTTATGTTCTTGACTATAACATCGGCTATGTTCAGATGATCAGGCTGAAGTGACACAAATCAGATTTTTAGGGCTGTGTGGACATGTTAAATCTGATCTTTTCAAATCAGATTCTAATCACTTAACTCAACAAGCAGTAACAAAATTTCGCTCAGATCGTATTTCTCAAACTTCCAAAAGTTCACATTTTATAAATGTTAACTGAATCAATCTGACAGTGCTAAGCGCATGTGTGCAGGCAAAAAGATCTGACCGTTCACATTCATGCCCACAAAAAATAGATCTGGGTCAAATTAAGCCAAAAAATCTGATTTTAGTCACTTCAGCCTTTCATATGTGGTCATGGATGGAATACATATCCAAATCCATAGGCATGTAACATGAATGTGAATGGTCAAATCTGTACCCATTCTGAGCAAAAGTTCAGAATTGATTAATGAGGCTTATAATGAATGATTTGAAAACATGAGATTTGACATGTCCACACCGCCCTCAAAAAATCTGATCTGGGTCACATTAAGGTGAGAATATATAAATGTGCGCATGCGTGTTGTCTGTTTACATTACAGACAGATACAGATCACTTACACTTATGAATGGACCATAAAGATAGCCAAATCCGCTATAAATTAAAGCTAAAAATTAGAACTGATTAATGAGGCTTGTAATGTGAACACATTCATGGAGAACTGATGAATAGTCACATATGACGACGGTCACGCCAAACCCACTTAATACTATACATGGAGCAATGGCACCCCTGCCTGGCTTCAGTAGGTACTACACTTAATACTTAATTTACTTAATAAAATGAAGTCATTTTGAGTATTGAGTAGCATGTAGTCTAGATAAAAGTATTATAGTTAGGTATACTTAGATATCCATGATGTATATACAGAACCAGTCGGTTTTGAGTATGATTTCGATGGAAATTGCAATGCAATGTGAAATGGAACTACTCCCATCTGAAAAAAGTTCTTATTATATATATTAAAGTTATTATATTATTTAAGTGGGTAACTGGTTTTTGACCCTTTGTGACCCTTTGGCTTTTGGATATAGATATGAACATGACTGTGTATTGACCCCAGCCTGACGTTCTGAGTATTGTGCAATAGAGTATTGCACAAGCTCTAATGAAGTAAGTCACTCAGCACAGGCAGACTGCCTCTACTCGTTCATTACAATAGTCAATCCATAACCAACAGTTTTGATTACTGGTTATTACATACATTATAATAAAATGCATTTACACTCTATACATAGATTATTAAATGTTGCACAACTAAATATATATGTTTACTGGTCAACTAGGCAGTGTACTGTACTAGGATGGTGTTTTATATGCCACAGCAAAGCATTTTTTTTAACAGGGGGCCAACATATCTGCAGATGATACGTTCTGAGGTGGGAGGTCTACACTGTAGTGGGGTTTCAGTTGTATTTCACAAAGGTTTAGACATACAGTGACTCTATGATATAAAAACCACACTCAGACCACTGCTCTCAGAATCTTGCCTTTGTTTATCTACATCTACACTCTTATCAAGAGTAATTTACACTGGAATTATGTTACACAGGTAGGATAATGCAGTGTTAGGAGTCTTGCCCAAGAACGTTATTGGTGTAGTGTGGTTCTGTAATGTTGTTTTGCCTACCGGGGGAAACTGAACCCTAGTCTACCACAGGAAGGGCGGTGTTGTTACCCACCAACTACACCAACTGCGACCGGTTAACCACACTCCACTTTATGTATGCCTCTTTCATCAGTCAGATGAAGGAACATACAACTGTATATGGAGCTAAAGGCTAGTGGTCATTTCTGCACACCTATAAGCCTTTCAGAGCAAGATATAGTGCCAAAAATGTTGGCCTGTGATTAGTCCTCTGGCATGTAAGTCGAATTTACCAGTAGAAACCTAACCAGTCTGGTTTACGAGGCTGTTTTTCAGTTTGGTCCTACATGCAGTAGTATGGCAGTTGATCTGGCATCATCTTGTGTTGTATTTCTACATACAAAAAACTACAGGTTTTGTGTGTATCAATAATGATTTATGGTCTCTCCTCCTGCCTAGTGCCTCTGCATTGATGTTTTTCTGTACTTCAGGCAGAGCATGCCTATACAAAATCATTTACATAAGAAATTTTAAAGGCACAGTAACAAAAACAGTGTAACTGACCGACTGTTTAATTCGATAAACAAAGTGCAAAAGGGATTTTTAACACACAGCCAGAAAAAGTGGACACATCAGGAAATATAGAATGGGTAACCTCACCACACAAACTGAGAGCCACAATGAAGGACACACACATGCATGACCCGAGCAAACCAAAAACAGGAAGCATGTTAGATAGAGTATAAGTGGCTACAGGAGAGCACAAACACACACACACCTGTTGGACAGTGTCGCTTTAGGTCCAGAATGACAGACCCTCCCTCTAGGTCTCTGATTTTGAAGCGGGAGAAGCTGATGTTGTAGATGTTCTCTTCAGGAGAGCACAGATAATCTGCAGACATTAATAAAGAGCAACAGTCAGAACTTGCATCTGTGAGTGTTTTTATGTAGTATGTAGTTGGCTCTAATCCTCAACTGTATTTGGTATAAGACTTCAGTGCCCCCTGCTGAATATAAGCTAGAGGGGGAGGGTAATAAAGCACAGTACATTGTATTGAGCTGTCATACACACACAAAGAAAAGTGATATTATAAATAATGATAATGGATATTGTAAAGTACAGATATATATTTTTCCTTCTCCTGTAAAAGTACATTTTTACTTTTTATATATATATATATATATATACAGTACCGGCCAAAAGTTTGTGCTGATCATCATTGTAAAAACATTTGATGCAAATGCTAGAGTGACCATATTTTTGTTTTCAAAAAAGAGGACACTGGGAACAAACGGGTATCCACCATAGCTAGGATGATGTGGTTGGGGGGTTTCAAGTAGGCCTAAGTAGGACTGTGGCAGTGTGTATGTGTGAGGGACAGAATACCTCTCAAGCCATGCAGCTACAGCGATGTAGTACGCCTTTTTGGAAATCCCCAAACCATGAAATCCTAACTACGGTGGATCCCTGTGTGTCCCCAGTGTCCTCTTTTTTTAAAATACAAACATATGTGACATATATATATATACACATGGATGAAGGTTGTATCTTGAACAGGTGCCAGAACTGTTAGCAAATGCTGCTCAGTGACCTTCGATATAGAGGCTCGGTATAAACCTGCATTCAGTGGGACACCCTTCATGACAAAGTAACATGCATCTTATCTCTGCTCTGCATAGTTAGTTATGTGTTTCCCTGCTAATTGTACATATGACATGTGTCACATGCCTCTGTTTTGTAATGGCTCACCATCTGTGTATCCTGCCAGTCTGAGGACATACTGAGGGGTTACCGGGTCACCGGGCTTCCATTCTACCAAGACGTCTTCGTCCTGACCATACTCCGCCTGTCCCTCCGCAAGGAAGCCATTCCACTCCTCCATGTCCCTCACCTCTCCTCTCCCGTCCTCTCCCTCATTCTCCTCCACTTCTTCCTCACCCTCAGCGTCCATGTTCTCCTCACCCCTCTCCTCCTCGCTGTCTTCTTCTCTCTCAGAAGACATCTCACACTCCTTCTCCTCCTCACTCTCTCGCTCTCTGACCCCCTCACCGTCCATCTCTCATGCCTTTTATTTTAGTTTTCTTTGATGTGTGATCACTTTGCTCTCTTGCCTTGCCTTTGTTCCTGTGTCCTTAGCACAAGCTGTGAACTCTAAGGGTCCATGCCCAGCCAGCTTTTCTCTCTGATTACCCTCATCTCTTCACACACACACACAAACACACACATACATACACACACAGTGTCTTTGTGACTCAAACAGATTAAGGCTATCTCTCATCACTAATCCAAGCCAATCCCCAATTAAACACGGACACAACAGCTATGGCAGCACACAGGGGACAAAGGGGCATGATTCAGGGTGGAGGACAGAATTGGCACATGGTCAGAAAGGGCAAAAAACAGCTAATCAAGATCAGAATCAGAACTGCTGTATTGAGGTACATGTAAATGTACGCAGAATCTGTACAAATAAGTACTTTTTCAGTTATCTTTTACTTTTACGTTCAATCCACTAGATTTTAGAGTAAAATACAGTAAATACTGTATGTTTACTCCACTACTTACCTGTCTGAACTAAAAATAAACTGGATATTGAAAAATAATAGAAATAATATTTTATTATTATTTTATTATAGTGTATTATTTTATTATTATATTACACACCTTATTATTATAATCTTCTATTGTGTATATCTGTATTTAAAATAATATTTCAGAAACATATAAAAATGAGATTTTCAGACTTTCAGACCTCTTAACTGTCTTTCCATCTCCAGTGTCTAATTCCAACAGTTAGTTTTCCCTAAGCTAAAATTTTCCCTCAAAAATAAGTTTTTAACCCTTACTCTGCTATAGTGTAAGAAGGTGAAGATACACATTGGAATAAAGTGATTGACAGCCCTGTCTGAAAGAGCTCGCCTATCTGCAGGACCTGCATGGCGTCCTTTCTCTTCATTACATGGCGGAGCTGAGTTGTAAAGGAACTTCGATGAGCCGCACTTTGACTGTTGGAGTGTGCACTTACCGGACAAACGGGAAGTCCAGGGGGAAAATCCACTCTGCTTCTTCGCTGGAAGCTCAATGAAAGCGGTCTAAGACATGCTTGGTCTGGGAGAAGGGGGAGGGTCTACCAAATGAGTAGGTGAGTCTGGCTCTGCCTCTGGTCACTACTGCGCAGACCGTAGGTTGCAAATTTGACAATATGGCAGAGAGTTTTGGCTTCATTTCTATAGAACGGAAGGGAATGGAACCCTGGCGTCCATGTTTTCTACAGTCATTGCTTTAACTTAAATTAAAATTAAATTAAAAATATAAATAGAACATTTCAAATTTACTTTTTGGAGTGATTTGATTTGAAATGAAATGCTTTCATTATTTTAGTTGTTTTGTTTAGACCATGGTGTGCAAAATATGCAAAGATGTCTTTTATGAGTCCTTAAAATCCTGATAATTTGAAGTGATGATGTTCAAGGTGAATTCACAGTGTAGTGAATAATCTCATGATCGTACAAGATCCTCCATGTGTCGAAATGTCAGACATTTTTGCTAGTTCACAGGAAGACATAATGGGAGTGCAAATGGTGTAAATGACAACATCAAATCAGTGGTCACAGCCCGCAGCTTGCAGATACCATTTCCGGCACAGGTTTAGTTTCAACCCAGATCTTACACAGACCAGTATATCAGGAGTGTGTAATAATCAGCATGTGTATGACAACCTGAAAGCTTTGTTTTACTCGTCTCTGGGAAACTGCTAATTTACCAAATAAATCTACTTGAGGTGTCAATGACCTAACGAACACTGATGAGTGTTATGAGTCAACAGGATGTGAGCATGTCTCTCTTCATACTTTGCACCTCAATGGCAAATGGAAAGAAGGGGTGGAGCCACCACACCACATCCTCACTTTACTCTTTATTTCTCACCTCGTCCCACCATCACCATGGCAGCCGCATCGTCACTTCCTCCTGCAAACTGGTGGTGCAAGGCATCCCAGAAAGCATCAGCGTGGCAGAGATCGCCTGCGCGAAAGAGGAAATCATGGAGAAAGAGGAAGAGATGAGATGAGAAGAACTAAGAAGGTACTGTGTGTTTTCTTTCTTTCAATTTGTTCAAACTAAGGCTAGGATCGGAGAATCATTGGCTTAGTCACAGGTTCGCATTGTGGTGCTTTTGGTGGCCTTTTTTTACGGTGGCATGTCATTTCAGGGTGGATGCGAGTGATCTTAACAGCGGGAGCTTGTTGAACTGTGAGTATAAATTAAAGGCTTGTTTCACAATGGCTGTTTCCAAACAGTCCTGGACTTGAGAAGCAGTTTTAACTGTAGCTAACCCTCAATCTGTGTCTCTCGCTGATATTTCTACTGCACAGATAATGACGATGAGTCCACTCTCTCAAGTGGGGTGGCTTCTTCAGCTTTTAACAGTTTGTGCCATCCACCACAATCCAATGACCACACTTGGCCTGGAAGTCACAGGAAACCCACACCTCACCACAGAAAATAAGAAGCTCAGAATAACAACAAGAACAGCAAAGACAACAACAGCGTCTCCAGCATCACCTGCAGAGGTGTTTTTAACCAAATGGACTGAACCTCCAACGTCCACCACGCGACAACCATCGGTAACAAGACTTCATGTCAATACGACGGAGGCTCTGAGTAGTTCCCCGAATGCAATGGGAATGGTGAATGCAAGTAAGATATTTAGCAACCCTGAACACAGGTTCGTGAGTCCTATCTCTTCCAATCCTACAAGCACAGCAGAAGAAAACACAGAAACGGGAACAAGATCTGGTGTTTTTACCACGGGATTCAAAACTGAAGACTTGAGTCAAGACATGGTTCATACAGAACATGAAACTGGTGTAAACAACTGGGAAAGTGAAAGCTCCCTTCAGACAGAACACACTGTCCAAACTTCCTCCTGGATGGAGGAAAGCAGTGAGGCAACAGGGTCACAAATTGAAGCTGATGGCACCACAGTGCCACTCATTAACTTGAGAAACATGTCTGTAGAGACACAGAGTGACAAAGGAAGTTACAATTCAACAGTTTCTCAACATGGTTGGGCACACACCACAGAAACTCTTGTCACAACACCGATCGAACTGGACGACAAAACAAGTCTTGGTAACAGCACAGTTGGGTATACCAATGCTCTACCTTCTTCAAAGAATGGTGTGGGCGGTGAACTTACCACAGGTTACCATGTCGAAACACCAGAGGTCATCAGTGTGACGCAGGTCACATCTTCAAATAGTGAAAATATAACTTTGCAGACCACGGAGGGATCCCTGGTGTCCAGCACAAGTGCAAATACAGTTTTAGAAGATCAGGAGTTCACAGAGAACGTAACCACAACTGTGAACAATGTCCTAGACACCACCTGGACAGACAGTGAGTCCACACAGAACACAGAGAGACTCTCAACAAGTGGTGAAGGAAGTTACAATTTCACAACAGAGCAAAAAGTGGCAGTCACAGCAGGTTACAACACAACACCAACTGAGCTGGGCACAAATGATGGAAACCACACAACTCCTGGCAACAGCACAGCTGGGATGATAAATGTTGTACCTTCATCAGAGCATGACCCAAACAGCCAAATCACGACTAGACATTACATCACAACACATGTGACGGAAGTCACGTCTTCAGATGGTAAAAAAGTATCTATGTGGACTGTGGAAGAACCTCTAGTGTCCAGCACAAGTGTCAATACAGTGTCAGCAGTATCTTCTCAAAGCACTCAAAGAAATGTGTACAGTGTCACATCCTCTACTGGTAGAGACAGAGTGACCACAACAGAGGCCAGCCCCACACCCAGAGATTCAGCCTGGAGCACCTTTCCAGTAAATACAACTATAACATCTAATGATTCAGAGGCCACAACAGGGAATGTGTCAGTATGGCTGGACTGTTTCAGCAACGCCTCCTCATCTAAGACTCATCGATCGTCTAAGCTGATCTGTTTCATCACACTGTGGAGCCTGGCTATGACTGCTTCCATCTTCCTCGGCCTCACCATATACCTATGGGTACGTCTGTCTGTAGCGAGAAAGAAGGCAAAACACAGATACAGGGGAGTTAAGGCGACAGGTAAGGAGAGACAGAGCCTGTGGGCGACACACAATACACCTGCAGCAGAAAGAGTGGAATTCTGGTACGCCAACGGATCCACGCTGGAGGCAGACAAGAAAGAGAAGGAACGAGGGAGGGCAAAGAGGAATGGTGGGAAACAGAAAGAAGGGAAAGATGAGGACATGTGGATCCAACCGAAGGTGACAATGCAGGACATCACTGAGTTCTGGTACGCTAATGGACGAGGGAGAAATGAAGACAGGATGGAGACACAGCAAGAAGACAGTCAACTATAGGACAAAATTGGACATTTATGAACTATCTACAGAGACTGAATGTATGTGTGTGTGTTGGGAGATAGAATATGTATCCTTTGAAGACAGACACAAGTCACAAGTTCCTTGTGACTGCCTTTTGTTTTTCAGTTAATGGTTTTCTACTGCAAAGTGTTTCCGTCATGATCTGAGCGGATATGTGTTAGCTCTGCGCTAGCAATGTTGGATTAGGCTCGTAGCCAGCTTGAGTATGCTAAACTTTATTATGCTAGAGTTAGAAGAGCTATTCTTGTACTCATCAGATAGGGTCTCCACCATGAACCACCTGAACATATAACAACTCTTCTGGTACAATGATGATGACTGATGCAAATATGAAGCCAATCAGCAGATCCCTACATCATTAAGCCCCCCACACTGAACAGAAAACCGTGTTTAGCCCGTTTTGTAAGTGTTCCATGCCAAACAGTGTCCATGTGGAAAAAACACAGGAACACTTATCCTCAGTGCTCAGAGCCGTTTGTATAACCGTTTGTGTAAGAGGCCCTGTGTAACCTGTGTGTTACTAATTTCTTGCAGATTAGGCAGCGTCAGTACTTTCAACTCTTTAAACCCCCAAAGGTTGTGTTTATAACCGGGTTTGTTAATGCTGTATTGTATTTATTTGATATAAACATGCAAAAATACTCAAATATGAATGTATACAGGTAGAAATTTATATATTTGTATTTATATCACAAACTACATTCTTAACCAAAGATGAATAATGCATGAATAAGATCCAAAAATGCAAAAATATAAGTTGCACTGGAATATTCTAATCATTTGAACAAACCCCCCCAGTGGTTGTTGGAAAGATGCTTGGTTTAGTTTTTTTTACACAAAGATTTGTTCAAATTACACCAATGGGATTTGCTGTGTTTTTGCAGCCTTACATAAAGAGTGTCATTTTTGAGAGTGTATGTATATTATCAATGCAATAAGAGCACACTAGTTTGGTTAATAAACTGAATATAAACAAAATATCTTCTTTTTAATCGCAATGAATTAATGACCACACCTGTGCTGTGTTATTGGGATAAGACAACCAACATTTATGCTTAGGCTTTCCAAAGAAGACACAGTAATGACTGATCTTATACTACTGGACTCATTAGAACATATGAGATAAACACAGTGGACACAAAGTGGGTGTGGGGCTTTTGGACAAAATAAACACTGTGTTAAAAGAGGAAATGACTCTTATTTTTTACTGATGAATTAAGAGGAACACAGGAGGTTCTCCAGTGATACGCAGACAGACAGCTGACACGCATAGGCAGGCTATAACATGCAAACACAAATCACTGCTTATCAGGCATGGGAAACGCTATGAAATGTAAAAACACTAATGTTTGTGGACAACCCCTCAAATGAATGCAATCAGCTACTTTAAGCAGCACCCACTGTTGACATAGATGTGCAAATGCAATGCAATGGAATCCTATTCTACTGGCATTTTACTGGAATTAAATCCTCACAGCAATGCTCTTCCAAAATCTAGTAGAAACAACAAAAGCAGGAGCAACTCGTTTTAAATATCCTTGATTTCAGAGAAACAATGAATGAGCAGGTGTCCCAATAATTTTGTCATCAAAATATTAGCATGAATCAACTACAAGTATTTTAACTAAATGTAACATGTTAATATATTATATTTACAAAAAATGAGATCCATTATCCCTTTAATGATACCTAATTTTTATAACTCCTTCCAAAAACTAGGGATGCCCTGATCCAGTTTTTAATTGCAGATATCAGTATGATATATGTCTTATGTGCTTTTATGGACCATACATCCACACATGTTATGTGATGTAGATGTGCTGCTAATTAATACTTAAGTAAAATAACTTTATTTTAACTTTAGTTAAAATCAAGTTTCTATAATAATACTTTTTGGACTGATTTATTTGGCAGCAACTTTTTAAAAAATGTAAACATTTACTGTGTTGAATATCTTGATATTAATAATCCAGTTCCATTCAGTCCATTCAGCTCTAGTTTCTAGCTCCTTTTTATGTTCCCCAAATGGTGTTAAATCAATGTTGGAGTGTGTGTGTGTGTGTGTGTGTGTGTGTAAAGGTTCACGCTCTAAACTGATATCTGTTGTTGTTTGTCGACTACTGATGTGAAATAACTATTTTATAATGAGGTCAATGTGCTATGATTAGGTTTTCTATAACGTGTCTGTGTTAGCCTCATTCTCTCAGTTTCAAAGATGAAAAACGTCTGTGGTTTAAAACCAGTGAAATGTGTGGGGTTCTTTCCTCCAGCCATAATTCAAGAGTAAATACACAGTGGGAGTGTTTTCCTCACCTGGAGGAAAAGCAGCTCGCATGCAGTCAAAGCACTAGAATCACAGATTTGGTTATCTTCTTATGTTCTGCTGTAAAATGCTTCTACACTGCAGACCCTAAGCTGTTTACCTTCTGAAAACACTCCTAACTGCAGGCTGGGAATGTCTGTTAATGGTGCCTAGAGGGTGCCAGGAGGCGCTCTGCTAGAACACAGCAGTAAAAACACAGGATCAGAAGAGAATCAGGCTTTAAACACCATTTCCCCGAGGACCATTTACGAAAAGCTCTCCCTTCACTTTCCTTCATTAAAAGTTTTTCAATCCAAGAAAAGGCCTATTTAAACTGTTTTAGATTGTGACATGGCCCCTGTCCTTTTATAAAGTAACTGTGTTCAAACAATTTCAAATGTTGTTTCTATGCACCAGAAAAGATCTACCAATAAACACAGAAATGTTCTTTGTTTAATAACCTTTAAAATGGTCCTATAAAGCACAAGAAAGAGCTTCAGTACTGTTATAAGTCAAAGAACCATGTTCTAACCACAGTTTACGTAGAACACCATTTTTTGTTTTCCACCAAATTCCCCTTCACCAGTTTAGTCATTTTTAATTTCCACCCACTAGCTAGGATTCCCCAGTCACACAAGGACACCAGCACTGGGAGGGTGTGTGAAGGCAAGCATGTGCTTCCTCACATGAAGCCAGCCAACCGCATCTGTTCAGACTGTCGCCACTGGACAGCTGAACGCACTTGATGTGTTTAAGTCACCCAAAGAGATGCCAACTGTGGTCCCTGAGATTTGCAGCCACAGAGGGCTGTGAGGATCTAACCAGCGATCTATACACACACACACACACACATATGTATATATTCACAGTTGTGAATATAGTTGTATAACACAAGATGTTTGTATATCCATATTTGTCGTTTTTGACATAATCCGAATCTGGCAATTGTTTCTTAACTTGTCTCCAAATGTACATTTACATTTAGCAGAGCGACTTACAAAAGTGCTTTGCTATTTACCCAAGGATAACCTCAGCTAGTTAGAATAGGCTACAAATTCAAAGATACCTTTGCTAATAGGCATTACTAATCACAAGTCAATAAGATGACCACTCTACTATTGGCCCAGTACTCTTGGAAGAGGAGGGTCTTCAGTCTGCGTTTGAGGACAGCGAGTGTTGGACTCTGCTGTTCGGACACCCAGGGGAAGCTCGTTCCACCACTTTGGTGCAGGACAGAAAAAGGCCTGGACGCTCGTCTTCCGTGGATTTTGAAGGATGGCGGGTCGAGCCGAGCCGTACTTGAAGCTCAAAGGGCTCTTGATGCGGATCGGCTTTTGACCATCGCCATCAAGTACGGAAGGGCTGGTCCGTTCTTTGCCTTGTAGGCCAGCGTCAAGATACAGCTACAGGAAGCCAGTGAAGAGAACGCAGTAGTGGAGAGACATGGCTGAATTTAGAAACAACCCGTGCCGCTGCATTCTGGATAAGTTGCAGGGGCCTGATGCTGCGCAGAGGGAGACCAGCCAGAAGAGAGCTGCAGTAGTCAAGTCTCGAAGTGACGAGAGACTGAACGAGCACCTGGGCGACTCTCTAGAGAGGAAGGGTCGAATTCTCCGGATGTTGTACAGGAGAAATCTGCAGGTCCGAGTTATGTTTGCAACATGGTTTGAGAACGATAACTGATCATCCATGACTACACCAAGGCTTCCAGCTTCTGTAGAAGGAGTGACCAGTTAGTTCTCAAAGAAAATGGCTAGATCAAATGTAGTGAGTAACGGACTGATACAAATGTTCCAAAAATCATTTTACATTGACTTTTAATGAAAGTTAAGACAGGTTTTTCGTTCTCCTGTGAAGTTGCCATTTCTCATAATTACATTACTGCCACAATCAGCATATATTTCAGAAACCCTCAAACGAAACCCTGTGTGACTAAAGGACATGATTACCAAATAATTCATAATAGTTTTTAGCATTAGAACTGCATTTCATTCCAAATAATTTTGCAGCATTTCTACTGGTCTATTTATTATGAAAAATGAAGGTCATTATAAAAAGTACCTGACTGTATGGAAAAGATTGGCCACCCCTGTTTTTGAAGTGAAAATAGTTGAATAAATCCTCTACAGCAAACAAACTTAAAAATTTTATTTTTCTGCACATTTTATACAGTTATTTTCTAAATGTAATAAACTGAAAAGACTTATTAATATATATAATATATGTTATTACTTATTAATATATAAGTAATATATTTATTGTACTATTACATCTGCACACACCACATTAAATGTTTTTTTCCTCCTAATATGTTAAATTAAGCCACTAAACGCTGATTATGCTCACTTACAAAACACACAACCACACTGGAGAAGGAACTAAACTGGTGTGAGACTGCACGACTTGGCGTCTTTGTTTAAGTTCCTGTCTCTTACCGCTTTCTCCATATTCTCAACATGTTTCTGTGTTAAACTGCTCCACCCTGTACCCTCCACACACACACACACACACACACACACACACACACACACGCACCCTTCACATACTTACAAGTGCACCAGATAGGTGTTTTTCTCACACACACACATGCACTCACACACACACACACACAAGCTTGCACCCTCACATATTTCAACACACCCAGCACAGCTTCCCCTTGAGCTTCTCCTTTTTTCAACTTCAGCTTCAAAACCTTGCCAAACTGAGAGTAGTCACTACACCCTGGCACATGTCCAACGTTATCTATTGGCCTCCTGCTGCCACAGACACGAACAAACTCAGAGTGATACACGCTGAGAGTAAGATAGTGGGCGGGGGACGAGGAGAGACAGACAGAGAGAGAGAGAGAGAGAGAGAGAGAGAATGTAGGAGTAAGAAAGAGAGGAAGAGAGAGGTAAGAGGATAGAGGTGCTAACGACATGCGCAAGACACCAGCATGACACGTGCAGATTGGATTTGGTGGCTGATGGCGATGGTGAGCCAACACGCAGACACATGAAGGTAAGTGCCAGGCTTGAGTAAGTTGGGTGAGACTGAGATGAGGTTCATGATGTGGCGAGAAGCTGTTTTCCTATTTAAAAGGATGAACGCTAGGTTTATAATTCAGTTGTTATTCCTTGTGCAAAAACCCCCCATATATTATTTGCTAACCATTTAGTTTTGCACATTTTCTGGAGTCCCACATAGCTCTGTTTTAGGGTTTCTGAAATGTATGGTAATTGTTGGGGGCAAAAAGTGTGGGCCTACGTACAGGCTTTACTGGGTTAACAGACCAAACTGTGGGAGCTGTATCGTTTTAAATGGTGTAGTACAGAACTGTGATGTAAAACATTAAGTATAAATGGAATATGAGTTAGGAAATAGGGGCAGGAGACAGGGGGAAAGTAACCCCCACTCCCAAAAAACAACAAGCCCATCAGAACATGAAGGCCTGTGAATAGAGAGCTAATACTGACCCCAATCCGTCTCCACTCTACTTTCAGTGACAAATCTAAGCTTTTCCGGCATATCAGAACGAGCTAAGCTTTTCCGCCATGACTATACAGGACACTATGTACAGAGGAGCCAGCACTTCAGACACACTTACAGAGTTTTTCTCTTAGAATCAGCAAAGTGCTGCTTTCTGACGTGCGCTGCTGTCCACTGGTACTTAATTCTACTGTTTAGCAGATATTTAACGTAGTATGTTGTCTGTATTATTAACTGCTGGCATACGTAACATACTATACTGTGTTACGCGTGTGGAGCGTGCACTATTTACTACTGTGTTAAAACATTCTGATGGCGCCTAAAGACTAGAAAAACTTCATTTTTACATTGTGTAATAATGCAGATATATCGCTGCTGTTGGAACAAAACCATGTACATCAATTTCATCATTTCTTTAATTAAAAAAACTCCAACTGCTTTTAAATTGTCTGAAAATGTCTAAAATGTCTGAAATGACTATATTACTATATATATATATATATATATATATTTACATAAACTTACAATTAAAGTTCTGAATGTTAAAGTCACCATATTATTATATCATTATACAAGGATTTAGTCCACCAGTGGTAATATATACATGCTGTGCAGGCATTTTAGGCACCTGAGCCCATTACTTAAAAGCATTTCTTAGCAATAAGAAAGTTTTTACTGTAGAAGCTCCAGATCCCATTAGAACAGATGCAGGGGAACATAAATCCAGTAAAGAGGAACAATAATTTCCCATTCCCATTCTGAAGAAAGTAGTAAGATCTTGTGAGCTACTCTGAAGAACAAAACTTGGTTACAGGTTTCTCCTGGACACCCCCAGCCAGCACAGCGTGGATGTGTTCAATTCCATGATTTACCATCATTAAGCACAAATTTACTAAACTAGGTGTTGATGGAGAACTCTAAATAATACTAGACTTCATGAGGAGAGCTTTGGAGATTTTGTAATGAACACAGGGTTGAAAACTACTCTCAAACATTTTTATTAGCATTTATTCTAAATTACTTTTTTACAGAGCAAATAAACACTTACTGCCCAGATAGTCAGCTTTTCATTATGGTTTTCACAGATGCCTAAAACATCTGCACAGTACTCCACGTGTTTAATGACAACATTGATTAAGGTAAACTGAACTGAATCATATTAAACTCAACTTAACATGACTTGAATTGAACTGACCTGACCTGAATTGAACTGAATTCAACTGATCTGACCTGAATTCAACTGAATTCAACTTATCTGACCTGATATGAACTGGGCTGGGTTTCCAGAAAGTGTCTTGGCACAAACATGACATTTAAATGATTGAGTAAGCATCACCTACCAGTTACGATGATAGTTAACACCATCATGCTTTTGGGGAACCGGTCCACTGTATCCTAGACTAAATCAAACTTAATTAAACTGAACTAAAATGCATTTGGGAAATGAGCCCTTACATTTTTTACTAAATATTCTGAATGTGTAGTACAACTTTCACACACCCACCACACCCTGTACAGCCCCTTCCAACACACACACATACACACACACACTAGTAAGTAGTACATTTTCCATTTTATATAATTAGTCCAAAAAAACACCATAATAAATAGTTGGATCTGTGATTTACTGGTTGCCCAGAAAGTTCATTCTGGGCACAAAAAAGTATATGCCCTATAGTATTGTAGAACTAACTGTGTATTTCTGTTTTTTTTTTTTTTTAGTTTGCCTCTTGCCTAAACTCTACAACAGCTGCTCTGACAGACAGAGCGAAGCAGACAGAGAGAGTGAGGGAGTAAGAGGAAGAGAAGGGTTGTGTCTTTCCGGCCTAGATTAATGCAAGATTAACCCTGCAGAACAGCAGTGGGCTGGAGCCTGAACAAGGAACTAAACACTGCGACTCTGAGAAAAAGACAAGCGATGGCTGTTCATATGAACCCAAGACAGCTAAAGCATTGATGAAAGTGATATTACGTGAAACATCACACTTAGTCAAAGTCTAGACGTCTGGAGCATCCTTGCATGAACTCCTGTCCCATACTTGATTCTCCCAACAGCGACCAGAGCACATTACATACCCCTTCTAACCCACCCAAATCTAGACTTTGTCTGAGGAAAAGGAAAAGGTTTCAGTGAGGTGGTAGTGTGATCTGGTATCTCTGAAACAGGATGTACGGCCTACGTATCTTTTTAAGCGCCTTGTTTTTCTCGCTGGTCTTCGGACCTCACGTTATGCTCCTGCATGCACAGGATCTAGAGGAAAGCACTGCCTCGAATAGAGTGACAGAGATGACCTCAGAGCTTCTACATGCAAGCACTGAAGCTGATGATACAATTCCGGCCGCTACAGAAGAGACTAAAGAGGTTAATATCTCTTTTACTGGGACTGAGGAATCGACAGAACCTACAGCAGCAGCCACCAGCAGCACAGGGTCATCAATGTCCACGGATACTGCAGTTAGCCAAGACAGTGAAAGTTTAGAAACAGAACATGCAACAACATCCAGTCAGCACCTTCCATCCACAACAGAACCTTTAGACATGAAGACAGAGTCTAGCACAGCAATGATCACAGAGTCTAGTGATTCTTGGTTAACTACTGAACTGCAGCACAAGGCCACTGTAGTAAGCAATGTGATCACCACGATGCACCCGCCATCTTCAGCTATAAAAACATCTGCTCCGGCAACTGTGCATGAAAGCACAAAAGCAACAGAGATCATTTCTACTCTAATATTGAGCACAGAGAAAATAGTGGAAACCACACCCAGCATCATGGCAGCCCCACGCAACATCATCACCACCCCGCATCTGCCTCCAGAGGGCTTTGTCACTTCTGATTTGGTAACTGAAAACTGCGAAGACAGCACAAACACATTAATTGACTCATCAACTATTAGTGAAACTACCGCACGCAACATTGGGATTATTGGGACTGAGAATAAAGCCAGTGTAGAGGACTCAGGTCCCAACTTGTTGATTATTATCATCATAGCTGTAGCCATTTTCTGCATAGCAACAGCCTTCTGTGTTGTCATCTTCGTGAGACGCAAGAAGAAGAGACGCTCGCAGCATTTCGGTCATGGCTACATGAACGGGCGAAACCAGAGGTCTAAGAAGAAGAAAGGGGAGGAGGACCCGTGGGCGGGGCCAGTGAATCTGGAGGGAAGAGACAGAGCTGAGTGTGAGGGTCCAGAGGAGCTGGGACAAGGGGATGACAAAAATCCAGATGGAACAGACATGATGCTTAGCACTTTTGCGGCTTCGGAGGGAAATGGTGGGGTTGGACGACCTGGATCAACGGAGGTTCAGAAATGGGAAGAGCAAGAACCTTTGCTGTATATTGACGAGGAAGCAAAGACAGAGGCAAAGGAAAAGCAAAATGATGGGGTGGAGAAAGAAAAGGTGGGACAAAAAGAGGAGGAAGACACCAGTGAAAAGACAGAAATAAAGGAGGCCGAGAAGAACGGAGGAGAAGCTTTTTGTCTCACCACAGCTGTGTGAAATGAACTCTTTTCTAATGAACTGATTTACTCTTTGTCTGTTCACTTTTATACCCTGGGTTAGCGGTTCTCAAACTGATCCAGATTTTTGCTAAAAGAGGTAGAGGTGCCCACCACACACCACACTACACCACCGTGGGAAAAATAAAGATGCTTCAATGGTTTCTTAATAAACATTTAACTACAAAAAATGATTTTCAAGTGATGCCATTGAAGAACCACCTTTGGGTTCATAAGAACATAAGAAGCATGATTGTAATCAAGATGTGTAGGAGTAAAGAATCTTTTAAAGGTCTGAGGACCTCATGATGGCTCATGTATTGCCTTGAAGGTTCTTGAAGGTCACTTTTTAAAGGTTTTTAAAGGTTCTTCACACTCACATCTTTATTACAAACATGGTTCTTAATCATTTAACCATTGAACCATTTGAAGCCCCTTTGTTTTTAAGACTACATTCTCTTTTCCGTTTAACAAAAAGCCTGATGTACGCTGCTTTGGATAAGAGCATCACCTCATGGCTGAGTACCTGTTTGAGAACCACTGCCATCGTTCATTATTTTTTAGGTTACTGCTATCTAGGGTTGGGTATCGAAGTTTAGATTTCGGCACAAGGATGTTTCACAGGCTCATGGACAGTGATAAGACAGACTACTTAAGTACTGAAATTTAGTGTTGAATGGTGTATATTTGTATTACTGAGAATAAAATAAATAAAAATAAATAAGACAGGTCAGTGAATACCAAACACTCGTCTGACTTATCGTAGTCTGACTTATCATCCAATAAAGCATGCTTGTTCCAAAATCTAGAATACTCATTGGCTGAAAAGCTTCTTGGTGAACATACAGTTGTTTGCAAACATTTGGTCCACTCTTTTCAAATTACTTGAGTTGTTAATCAAGAGAATTTAGACCACTTTATTTTCCGATGTTAACATATTGGATAAAACATAACATGTAAATATGCCCTATTCTTTGGACATGCCATGTTTTAGTTTTTTTCTGAAATGCTGCATTTTAATAGGTAGGTAAAAAGCAATTGGGCATTACAGTGTGCAAAACTGTGCTTTTGTAGAGAATATAAACTGAATTTAACTTTAAAAAAATCAACCTAATTTGGTGAGGGGTGCCAAAGGTTTTGCATACGACTGTACATATTAGATGCTATTTTGTAATCATTTGTTTATAATGCATCAGTAGATCTACTATTCTCTATGTACACAAATTCAATCCTCGTACTGTTCCTTTTTAAGACAAAACAAATGACTAAAAATAAATGTTTGAATACATTAGCTCTATTTTATTATCAAACATGAGTTGAATATGTGTGATTTGCATGTTTGACTTTGCTGTAGGCACTTTTGAAACATGTTCACCCCCAGAATTCATCAATCTGTGATGATCAGATAGTGTTGTCATTACTACCTCAATAAGTCTATCTCATCCCAGCCAAGCGTAGAAATAGAAAATTCTACCTTTTTGAAGCCAAAGTAATCATCAGGATAGCTACCATGCAATGTAAAATCTTTGTAGATAAATAAAGTGATATTAGCCAACCAGCAAACAGGCTTATAATTGGCTTACATGGGTGAACGGGGGGTAGGTGGGTTACAGGTGGGCATGGGCTCTGAGTGGGTTTGTACATGCGTTTTTACTTGGCCCAAGGTAAGTTTCCAAATAGGCACCATCGTTACTTCACACCTTAAATCTCACATGGGTCCCACCTAGGCCCTGTATGCAGTGTACAACCCAAATGGGGTCCATTTTTAACCCCTCCTGGTCCCATTACTAGGCATTCATATGTGGAGCCAACGTGCAAGTAGAGAACAAACCACTTTGGCACCAACTGGAAAATACCTTTTCTCACCAAATGTTATGTGTCAAAACATCACTCTGCTGCAACACTGCCATGTAGTCTCCTATGACCTCTTATTTCTATGGTAAACACATAAACAACAGTTTACACCACTATCTAAAACCGATGGAGTGGTGGTAGTGCGAGCAAATTACGAACAACTGGATTTCGTTATAAACAAACACAGATTTGCACATAAACCGATCAGCCTTAACATTAACACCATATGCCAAATATTGAGTCGGCCCCCCTTGTGACCTGCAACAGATCTAACTATTCAGGACTTGGACTTCACAAGTTCTCTGAAGGTGCCCTGTGGTATGCAGCAGATCCTAAGTTGTGTAGTAAGTTGTGAGGTGGGGCCTCCATGAGCATCAATGAGCCTTAGGTGCCCATAACTCTGTTGTTGGCACTTTTGGTAGGTGCTGACCACTGCATACCAGGAAAACAAGCATGCCTAATCTTTTGGAGATGCTCTGAAGAAATGTCATAGCTGAAATTGTAAAGTTCCAACAAGGGCACCCATCTTATCCACAAAGGGCTGGTGTGGCTGCAGCTTTTAAAAGCAAAACTGTTTAATACCACATATTCCTTTATTAGTCACACAGTGGGGAAATTCCCAGCAGCAGGGAAGGGATAGCAAGACACTCAGATGCAAAATGAAGATAAATTACCAATATATACGCAATATAAATAATGGAAATAAAAAAACTAAGAAAAAACAATATTAGTTACAGATTATTTACAGATAATTGCAAATTGACCCTTAATTGCATGTGTGTGTGTGGGGGGGGGGGTCATTGCACATTGAGCAGTGCTGGTTGTTGAGTCTGACGGCAGCAGGAAGCAAGGACCTTAGTAGAGTAGAGTTAGCTGCAGGCAAACACATATGCGTAGCAGCTGTCATGGTGGGGGCATTTAAATAACAAATAATAACAAAAAGTAATATTATGTTAAATGTTTTGGAAATATATTCATACAAAGCAAAAACCTCAGTGTTTACAAGCCTTAGATCAAAATGACTTTGAACTACTTCAATCTCCACTATGTGTCAAATGTTCATGGACACTCCTTCTAATAAATGCATTCATCTATTTTAAGTTGCACCCGTTGCTGAACACAGATGTGCAAATGTACACACACACACAGCTTGTCTAGTCCCTATAGAGAAGCACTGCTAATAGAATAGGACTATATGGATCAGATATACATAGACCTACTGGCACCATGCCACCTAATGCCATGCTGGGACTAGAGGGTATAAAGCCCCCTAGTAATGAGCTGTGGAGCAGCGAGGAACTGTGTTCTCTGGAATGATGGCTGGTGCTTCATCCAATACTTTTGGTATGAGTTCATGAGCCCAACATCCTGACCTCACTAACACTCTTGTCGTTGAATGCAATCAAATCCTCACAGCAATGCTCCAAAATCTAGACTAGTATCTAGTTCTGCCTTCTCTGGACAGTTACTCCAACAAACCTAGGATAAAGTCCTTTTTCATACCTTTGATTTCGGAAGAAACAATGGATGAGTGGGTGTCCCAATACTTTTGTCCAAATAGTGTATATTTGTATTGGTGTTCAGTGTGCCACTAAACACCACTAGATTTCCTTTAAGAATATAAAAAGTCTAGCTCTTTAACTAGCTCTGTCCAGGGGGTACTCCTGCCTTGTGCCTGGTGATTCCAGGTGGGCTTGGGACCCATCGCCACCCTGACCAGGAAAAAGCAGATAAAAAGATGGATGGGTGGACGGAGACCTTTAACTAGTCTAATCTATGTTTATATTGGAGTTCAGTGTGGTGTAAGGCCACTGAACGCCACTAGACGGAGCTATTGACTACATCGTCCATCATCATGGCAGGAAAGCTCAGGAGCCAGTAATGCTTTGTCCTTTTTTAGGTCTCTGGCGCTGGATTTCATGACTTATAGAGGTCTAGTTATAATCACTCACAATTCTCTTCTTTCCCCAAACTGCTTTTGTCTTTTACTTGACCAGAATTAGAAAATGCCTGGTGTATTCCTGTGTGTTTGAGGAACCACTAAAGAATGTGGACAACTTCAGGAAAACATGACCTGCAGCGAGGACTGCAAAGACTCAAACATATGATGCCCCCCCTGTGGAGGACAAAGGCAATCCATCACAATTGTTTAGACATAAGCGAAGGAACAGGGAGAGAGGGGAGAGAGAGAGCAGGGGAGAGAGAGGGACACTTAATAAGAGGAGGAGGGCTTTGAAAAAGAATGGATTCTCTTGGGGCAAATGGAAAGGGGGAGGAGAGAAAGAGAGAAGGGTCAGAGAGGAGGGCTGGTAACTACATCTGGAACTTATTGGGAGCAAGGCTAAGAGAGAAAGAGAGAGGGTGCGAGAGAGAAACAGAAAATAAGTCTGAGAAGAGGGAAAGATCAACTACTGGGAATGAGGAGGCTGTAACGCAGAGACGATCAGTTCTTCAGGTCATGGAAAAGGAGTTTGCTGGATCAAACTACAAGAATAAGACTTTTAACCTGAAGGAGACGTTTTGAGGGGGAGCAAAAGGAACTTTGAAGAAGATCCAACAAATAAACCAAGACAAAAAGCAGCAAATGAAGAGTTAGGATCCATCAGAACGCAGCTGCAGTTCTACAAAACAGGAAAACACAGCTTGTCTCATCTCCTGCTGAACTGAGGAAAGAGCAGCAACAAAAGCAGGCCAAATAGGTCAAGGCTAACACAAGGGAAAACCTATTAACTCAGTAGAACTGTAGGTTTGGCACAAGCTTTCTGAAAAGCTTCCCAATTCTTCTCAGACACCCCCTGGACTCCACCTACCAGCAGGTAAATTAAACACATTTTTTATACTTGATGTTATTCATTACAGACCTGTACAGAATGGTTTCCAGCTGCAGATGGATGATGGATTATAACGTAAGGCCTTCAGCCGCCTATAATTACATATATTTACATATACAACTGACCTTAGCCCACCTCTGGACATCAGAGAATCCAGTTCAGGTTTAAATTCACGGTTATTAAAATCAGACTGTGTAAACCTCCTAAATGAAAAGACATTTGGTATAAAGTTACATGATGGATGATGGATAATAACACACATCCTTCTTGAAATTACACACAATTAAGCAGGTCAAACTTTTTAATGTTCTGTTTTTACAATGTGCAGCCTGTAAAAGTGAGCTAAACCTTACAGATATGAGCAGAGAGCCTTAAACTGACATTCTGTGTTGTATTGAGAATCAGAGGAATGAAGTCTGGGGTGTTTGTTTATTATGAACATCAGACATTAATTATAGCTGACCACAAACGTTTTAGGAATGCCCCTGAAAGACAGACAATAGACACTAGGTTGTTTTTTTATTTCATTATTCTTAAATAACCCAGAATTGGTTCAGCATTGTGGAAATTACTCTAAATGTTTTTCAGCAGGCAGTTGTTATTGGGTGAGGATAAATAATATGCTGCTGCCGTACTGTTATTCTGATGTTTATAGACAATATAGGCATTTACTGTAACTGATTTAGTAATTATAATTTATTTATTTATTAATTTAATTAAGTGTTTATGAGGACTGATTGACTATCAGATATTTGAAAATTAGCAAAGGCTAGCCTAATTAAGTCCTACAGAAGGGAGGTGACTGGCCCTTAATAGAAAACAAATCTGACAATAATGGACATTATTCTTTTTTAGTTTCACAATTAAAAAGGTGGGCTCAGGTTTCCATGTAAAATCTCCTACTTGCCGGCTGGAATTTTAATTCAACTACACATGTGGTTTCACTTTAACCACTGAACCTTTTTTCATCCCATGAGAAAAGCAAGTGCTGTAGACCTGCTGTAATTTCAGGTCTGCCAAAAAGCCTCTTCCTAGGCTGCTGCAGTATTGTTCGCCATTGTCCAGCTATTGTAGACTCTAAATAGACTTACGTTCAGGAAACCTGAAGATTCATACCATGGCTTGGTATGGTTAAGCTTTTGTGTGACGTTAGATTTTAGGAGAGGCCCAGGTTTTGTTCCCGGGATGTGTAGAAGAGCATTTGTGAAGTAAGTGCTATCAGCAATGCAGGCCAGGGTGGTTCCTTCCTGCCAGGAAAGAACACTTCCCTCTACAGCGCAACACACTGAATTCCACTGAAGTGAGTGTGAAAGCTAACACACATGATCAAAACACATACACAGCTAACCAAGCAGGGGATATTAAAACAGACAGTGGACAACACATATGAACGTATTACCGGTGAACAAAACCATGGTATTTAATGTTTTTTAGTATTTAAAAGTAATCTTTATTTCTACAGACTTAATTAAAAAAGTACATTGTCACAGACTTACTCATTGTAGCATTTTGTTAGAAGTGATTTGTCTAAAAAAAGCCATTTTAAGCTGATAAATTACATTACATTATTATAAGTTTCTCTAACTTCTCCCCAATTGATGATGTAATAAAGGGATTTTTCTGTCTATTACTTAGCGGTGGGTGGCGAATATTCAAATTTTGACAATCCCACTGAACACCATGGTGACGTACAAAGCAGAAAAGCCTCTGATTGGCTCCCCACTAAGCCCAGCCTCCACAGGCTTGTTAACAGGCCCCTAAGGTGCACTTAGGACTTGCTGCAGTTACTCTAACTAACGAGGACTAAACCTGTACATACACTATATGGACAAAAGTATTGGGACATCTGCTCATTCATCATTTCTTCTGATATCAAGGGCATTAAATAGAGCTTATCCTGCTTTTGTTGGAGTAACTGTCTCTATTGTCCAGGGAAGGCTTTTTACTAAATTTTGTTAAGTATTTGATTGCATTCAGCGACAAGAGCGCTGCTGAGGTCAGGATATTGGATGATCACCACCGCACCTAATCCCCAACTGATTCAAAAAGTATTGGATGGAGCGTGGCTTTATACCCCATGATGACTCATTCGCATATTGCAGCCTTGTACATCCGTACTACAAAGACTAATATTGTAGTAATAGTATGCTACATTTTTTATGCTGTATGCATTTCACTGGCTGTGACAGAAATGACTGCCTAATTACATTTTAGGGCACTACTGAGCACCTCAGAGTTTTGCAATTGTAAACTGGAATCAGAATGCTTCTTTTGATGGCACTATAACCTGCAACTTTTTCCATGATCTCCTCATGTCCTCATGGTGAATTGGTTACTCCAAAAGTTGCCCTGGTATGTGTGAATGTACGCATGTCAGTGTGCCCAGATATGAATGTAGTAACTCCTAATACTACATTGGTCCATGTATGTATTACAAAGCAACCTTGTAAGCTGCTCTGGATAAAAGTGTCAGCTAAATGCCTTAAATGTATATGTCTGCAATTGTCCATGGTCAATAAATCAGGTGTTTTTTTCTCAGATTAGTTTGTCGGGTCTATCAGGCTAACACACCTTAAAAGTAACTGATTCTTTTTTACATGACAAAAGCTGATATTACTTTATATTGCCAGAGCAAAAATATAAAATAACAAACATGTCTGGTCAACCTATTAAATTTTCCTTTAACAAAACAATAGCCTCCCTTATATGTTTCAACAAAATGTAGGTTGCCAATTTAC
The DNA here is from genome assembly GCF_030463535.1 of Salminus brasiliensis. NCBI lineage: Eukaryota > Metazoa > Chordata > Actinopteri > Characiformes > Bryconidae > Salminus > Salminus brasiliensis. The sequence goes on from NW_027326662.1 coordinate 41,431, forward strand.
CCACTTGGGTTAAACCACAGAAACACAGTTTGCACTGTACTGTTCATTAACCAATATGTGAACAAGGTCAGTGTCCAGATATACGATAACAATAACATGTTCAAGTTGCCTTTCAGACACAGCTTTTGTACCACTTTCCTGTTTCTTTCCTGTTTCTCTCAGGATGGCCGTGTCACGAGGTTGCCTGTGTTGTGTGAAGTACCTCATGTTCGTCTTTAACCTTATCTTCTGGGTGAGTCCTCAAATGCTCGAATGTGTTCCCAGGGCAACGTATTCACACACCTGTGGGGCTCCATTTCCTGTGACCTGTGAGATTTGGTGGCAGAACAACAGCAGTTTATTGTGATGATCCAAGTATATCCAAGAATGTTAAACTGTGTTAACAACCTATCTGTTCATTATGTTAAGGTTAGTGGTTGGTGTGGTGCAACAGATAAAACCACTAGCTGCCAGTGAGCTATTACACCATGTGGGAAACCAGGGTTCGATTCCCAGTCTGGGTGACCGTATGCTGCGCTACACCAATAAGAGTCCCTGGACAAGACTCCTAAAACTACATTGGCCCACCTGTGTAATACGAGTCACCTTGTAAGTCGCTCTGGATAAGAGTGTCAGCTAAATGCTGTAAATGTAAATGTTAGTGTAAAGCTGATGTTACACCAGATGCTGAGCTGCACGTTCTGCCCCAGCACTCACTGGACGTCAATTTGATATCAGAAATAATGACATCAGTCAGTTGCGGAATTTTAGTTGAAAAACTCAATATTGTACAGATGTTGGATTTTGGTTGGAAATCAAAGTCATGTATCCATTAAATACCAACACTGGGTTCACATTAAACTCCACCCTTAGAAAGACAAAAGACATTACTTAAAACCATCAACATCTAACAACGTTAACATTATGACATTTAGCAGATGTTGGTTTTTCGTCACCATATCTCACAACTAAATGATCTTATTTTACGTAAATATGACAACGGCATGTAATGTTTGAAATATGTTGGATTTTGGTTGCTCAACATCACAACTTATAAGATATCAACACAGGCTGTCGTCACTATCATACGTCAGGTAACGTTGGCATTAGACGTTTTCCTGATCATGAATTTTGGTCACCCAACGTTGCAACCTACATCCAACCAGACAACAACGTCTGTATTAATGCAAAGCTGCTGTAAAATAAAATACAGGTGTTTGCTGTTTTGACTGAGGCTCTAAATGACATTACATGCCAAAACACTGCATTTTATAGCCTGGTTAATTTGAAAGCATATAATCCACAGCATGTGCAAAGGCTTCTAGCTGGGGTAAAATGGGCTTCTGAGTACATGGGGAATAGCTACAGCTCTGGAACTGTTCATGGTTTAAATAACGACTCCAGCAACAGGAGTCGAGAATCAGGAGTCGACTCAATTCTGGCGCTGTTCTTGGGTAAAATTACCGGGAGAATCGGGAGTCGACTCAACAAACTCATCGTTCCGTTCATCACCCCTGGAATAAAGCAGGAGTCGAGAATCGGGAGTCGACTCCACAAACCCTACAGATCTGGCCCTGTTTGTCGTTCAAATTACGACTCCAGCTACAGGAGTCGAGAATCGGGAGTCGACTCCACAAACCCTACAGATCTGGCCCTGTTTGTCGTTCAAATTACGACTCCAGCTACAGGAGTCGAGAATCGGGAGTCGACTCAACAAACTCATCGTTCTGTTCATCACCCCTGGAATAAAGCAGGAGTCGAGAATCGGGAGTCGACTCCACAAACCCTACAGATCTGGCCCTGTTTATCGTTCAAATTACGACTCCAGCTACAGGAGTCGAGAATCAGGAGTCGACTCCACAAACCCTACAGATCTGGCCCTGTTTATCGTTCAAATTACGACTCCAGCTACAGGAGTCGAGAATCGGGAGTCGACTCCACAAACCCTACAGATCTGGCCCTGTTTATCGTTCAAATTACGACTCCAGCGAAAGGAGTCGAGAATCAGGAGTCGACTCCACAAACCCTACAGATCTGGCCCTGTTTATCGTTCAAATTACGACTCCAGCTACAGGAGTCGAGAATCGGGAGTCGACTCCACAAACCCTACAGATCTGGCCCTGTTTATCGTTCAAATTACGACTCCAGCGAAAGGAGTCGAGAATCAGGAGTCGACTCCACAAACCCTACAGATCTGGCCCTGTTTATCGTTCAAATTACGACTCCAGCTACAGGAGTCGAGAATCAGGAGTCGACTCCACAAACCCTACAGATCTGACCCTGTTTATCGTTCAAATTACGACTCCAGCGAAAGGAGTCGAGAATCAGGAGTCGACTCCACAAACCCTACAGATCTGACCCTGTTTATCGTTCAAATTACGATTCCAGCGAAAGGAGTCGAGAATCAGGAGTCGACTCCACAAACCCTACAGATCTGACCCTGTTTATCGTTCAAATTACGACTCCAGCGAAAGGAGTCGAGAATCGGGAGTCGACTCCACAAACCCTACAGATCTGGCCCTGTTTATCGTTCAAATTACGATTCCAGCGAAAGGAGTCGAGAATCAGGAGTCGACTCCACAAACCCTACAGATCTGGCCCTGTTTATCGTTCAAATTACGATTCCAGCGAAAGGAGTCGAGAATCAGGAGTCGACTCCACAAACCCTACAGATCTGGCCCTGTTTATCGTTCAAATTACGATTCCAGCGAAAGGAGTCGAGAATCAGGAGTCGACTCCACAAACCCTACAGATCTGGCCCTGTTTATCGTTCAAACCGTCTGTAGGGTTTGTGGAGTCGACTCCCGATTCTCGACTCCTTTCGCTGGAGTCGAGAATCGGGAGTCGACTCCACAAACCCTACAGATCTGGCCCTGTTTATCGTTCAAATTACGACTCCAGCTACAGGAGTCGAGAATCAGGAGTCGACTCAATTCTGGCGCTGTTCTTGGGTAAAATTACCGGGAGAATCGGGAGTCGACTCAACAAACCCATCGCTCTGTTCATCACCCCGTCCTGGAATAAAGCTAGGAGCGACTGCTAGCTTTAGCTAAAGACCTAGCTAGCTCGCTAGCTAACTGGTAAACGCTAGCTAGCTACTTTGTCACGATAAATTAATCAAGCCGACCTTGATTATAGCTACATATTAATAAATGTTTATTTATTAATCATTTTATTTAATTTAGTTTATTTGTTTATCATATTAATAAGTTAGGTACTAACAACAATAAAAAGCCTTAGGTAATCGATTAGGAGTAACACACAATTAAGATTGCAGCTGCTAATAAAAGTTTCCCTCACCTGTTAGCGGTTAAGCTAACTCTTGTCTCTGGCTCGCGCTGATTCACAGTGTCCGCGCGGGAACGTAGATTTGCATACGATAAATAAATAAATAAATACATAAATACATAAATAAATGATTTATATGTTCTCTAAGGTGTGATTAAAGCCCACGTTGTGAGTTTTAATCACACCTTAGAGAACATATAAATCATTTAGTTATGTATTTATTTATTTATTATATATTATTATATATATATTTCAACATTAAATTCAGTCATAAAAAACGAAGTTGACGGTGGAAGGTATGAAAATTATATTAAATTAAATGAATATGTGTAGCTACTGCTGATAATGAAAATACACACACACATTTCAGTGATTTCAGTCAAAATTAATTTTAATATATTATCAGTATGTTATCGGGTGGCGTTAATATTTAATTTTGTGCCTCAATATACTATCTTGTGGCCTCAATATTATCTTGTGGCCACACCTTATTAAAAACAACCACAATGACACTTAAGATTACCAGGTAATTAAAAAAATTAATTAAAAAGCTAAATGTATATTGTTGTATTTTATTGCCTGTATTTCTGAAGATAAATGCACCAATGCAATGTATCATTTTGTAAAAATAAATAAATAAAATCAGTCAGAGGTTTCTATTCTTACTATTGACTTCTGCTTATCTGTCTCCTCAACAGTTGGGTGGGTGTGGCCTGTTTGGTGTAGGGGTGTGGCTTTCCTTCACCCAATCACAGTTCTCCTCCCTGCCGCTGTCCTTCCCTTCGCTTTCGGCTGCCAACCTGCTGCTGGTGGCTGGTGGCGTTACCATGGTGACGGGGTTCCTGGGGTGCCTGGGTGCCCTGAAGGAGCAGCGCTGTCTGCTGATGACGGTGAGATGTTAGGTTACACTCATTCAGCCCCAACCTCATTAACACCACCTGCCTAATACTGAGTAGGTCACCCTCGTGCCATTCGAGCCATGGACTCCACAAGACCTCTGAAGGTGTCCTGTGGTATCCGGCACCAAGACGTTTGCAGAAGGGAGCGTCTTAATGAGCACCCATGACCCTGTCGCTGGTTTCACCGGTTGTCCTTCCTTGGACCACTTTTGGTAGGTACTGACCGGGTACCGGGAACACCCCACAAGACCTACCCAGACGTCTAGAACATCCCAGTGTGTCACAAGTGTCTCAGATCTTTATGCTCGAATATTTGACAGACAGATGCCACTGTAGATGGTAGATAACCAGTGTTATTGCCTTTATCTGTTAATGTAATGGCTAATCTGTGTATAGGAAGATAAGAAGATCAAGATGTTGTTGTTTTTAGAGTTTATTGTGTTGTTTATTTCTATAAACCTTTAGTGTGTAGTGGTTCCTACACGAATCAGAATCAGAAGGACTTTATTAATCCCAGGAGGAAAATTGCAGTTGTTACAGTTGCAACTGTTTGTGTAAGTATAAACACTTTATCAAATTAAATTAAATAAAATTAAATAAAATGTAAAACAAAAAGAGAAAAATTAAAAATGTACATGTTTATAAATTCTGTATATAATATAATAAAGTGGCAAAGTGGCAGTGACTGTGCTCATGAATATAGAACATGCTGTATAAAGCAGTTGAAGGATTGCACCTCTGAAATGATTGCATAAACGAACAGTATGAGGTGCAATGTGTTGGTTCATGTCCATCCATACACCCTAACTCTCACTTACCTTCAGACCCACCTTCTTCTGGCTCAGACTGTGTCTTGACAACATTGCTTCTTCCTTCAACAGTTTTTTGTGATCCTCCTGTTGCTGTTCCTCATTGAGGTGACCCTGATTCTGGTTCTGAGCATCTTCCACAAAGAGGTCAGATCCTGCAACACTCTATTCTCCCATAAAACAGCTCACTTCAGTAAAAAATCATACAAATTGCTCCATGTTTTTCACATTGAAAGTTTAGAAGTAAAGTCAGGAGATATGAGATCCTGTCCCGGCAGCAACAAACTGCTTTTTTAATTTCTTGACTTGTCGTTTCCAGCTGGATGAGAAAGCTAAGCATGATCTGATAAAAGGGATGGAGGACTACAACAAAAACAGCGACCTGAAGGATTCCTGGGACAACATGCAAAGAATCGTAAGAGGACAAAACTGCAGATATAGACGAAAATGCACTAAATGTCCAAATGTTTGTGGACGCCCCTTCTAATGAATGCGCTAAGATCAGCAACTTTAAGTTGCACCCATTGCTAATACAGGTGTGCAAATGCACACACACACACACAACTTGTCTAGTCCCTGTAGAGAAGTACTGCCAATACAATATGATTCTATAGAGTGGAAAAACACGAGCCTATTGGCACCATGCTGCCTAATGTCAGGTGTGGGCTAGAGGGGTATATAAAGCACCCCAGCATTGATCTGTGGAGCAGTGGAACTACAGTGTTCTCTGGAATGATGCTCCAGTAGTGCTCCATCCAATACTTTTGTGATGGGCTGAGGTGTTGGTGATGATCCAACATTTTGATCTCATTAAGGCTCTTGTCATTGAATGCAATCAAATCCTTACAGCAATGCTGCAGAACCTAGTAGAAAGTCTGGACAGTAGAGACAGTCTCTCCAACAAAAGCAGGATAAACTGATTTTTAATACCATTGATTTGACTGAAGGAAACAGTGACTGAGCAGGTGTCCCAATACTTTTGTCCATTTAGTGTATCATTTTGGGTGTCTGTATAGTACCCTATACACAAGTAATGTGGGTAATACATATGGAAAAAGTTGGACAACTATGTAATTAATTAATTATGTGATTAATTGCAATTAATTATGCCGTTAATTATGTAATTACATTGGATAATAACACCTCCAATAATAATTCAAGACAACAGTAACTCTTAACCTATACAAGCAAATGAACTGTGTTAGACCTCAGCTGTATGATTCCTGTCTCCTGCAGTTTAAGTGCTGTGGAGTGAGTAATCACACTGACTGGCACGACAGCACTGGAACACCAGATCATCTCCCCGCGTCCTGCTGCAGGCCCGGCACTAAACCCTGCCACAGATGGGAAGAGGTCAGAACCCCTTTATCATGCAGTTCAGGTTGTGCTCAGGTTCAGCTCTGCTGTCTCTGCAGTGACCTCTCACTGACTTTATCTGCTGTGTATGGTCTGAGCACTGTCTGTGTGAGGTGTGGCCGCTTTCGCTGAAGTAATGTTTCCTGTTTGCTCTCTCTCTCTGATCTAGCCCTGCTATGAGAAGGCCAAGAACTTCCTCCTCAGCAACATCACATCAGTTCTGGTGTTTGGGGTCTGCCTTGGCATTGTCCAGGTAATTTTCAAGGGAATAGTTATAGCCTGGTTACATCTGCATGCTTATATCTTCACACACTCACCTCAAAACTTGCGAAGATATTTCTCTAGAAGCCCCTAAGGTGGTGGTTGTTGTTTTCAATGAAAGCATGGCCACAAGATAATACATTAAGGCCACAACATTTATATATATAAATGTATGTGTGTGTGTGTATTATTTGTGACCTCAATATATTATTTACATTGGGGCTTCAATAGATTATTTTGTTATTATCAATATATTATCCTGTGGCCTCAATATATTATTTTGTAGTCTCAATATATAATCTTGTGGCAGAAGCATATTATTTTATATCCCAATATATTATCTTTTGGCCTCAATGTATTATTTTGTGGCCTATATATATATATATATATATATATATATATATATATTTACAGAACCCAATATGTAATTTTGTATATGTGTAATATGCAATATGTAATTTTGTAATGTCAATATACATATGTATCACGTCTTAATATACATATGTAATTTCATGTGGCATATATATTATATTATAGGGGACTAATATTATTTTGGGGGCCTAAATACATTATTTTGTATGGAGATGTTTCTTTAGAGTCCCCTCTAAACATGGTGGAGGTAGTTTCACACACTGTTACAACTAAGCCTCCCATTGAAAACAAACAGAGAAGCCCATATCCCCCATTCACATTTAGAAAACCTCATTGTTTGGAGGTTTTTATTCCACATACTGATCAGAAGCGTACTGTAGACATGAGGAGTAACATCTGGATGGATTTGATGGGGCTGAAAACACCACAGAATTGCATTGAGTTAATTGTACCTGTATCAATTTACCAGATATTAGCAACAGTCATTAATCAAATCTTAACCACTTAATAAGCCTATGGTCCTGCTGGTGGGGCAAAAACCAGAGAATAGCCCCTTTCGTTTGTACAGATGTTCCTGTAGTTACTGAAGAACACACCTTAGTGTGTGAAAAGCCTTGGAGTGTTAGGGGTTAAGAAGTTATGCAAAGTTCCAAGCAGCCTTAGAGGAGACCACAAGCTAAAAAAAGACCTTTTTAACTTCATCAAAAGCCAAACGTCCACTCACACTGCAGTCACATGCATCAGTGATTCTTGAACTCATGCAATTTGAAGACATATGTGTAAACACACACACTGACAATCACAACACGTTCATGATAACTGCTCACTGCATTTTTCCTCTTTCCCCTGCAGATCTTAGCTCTGGCTTTCTCCATGCTGATGTACTGCCAAATCCTGCGTGCGGAAAAATACATGGACTAACCTGGCGACGGCCCACTGTTGCCTGGGGCCTGGTGTTTAGCTGAGAGAGTGTGTAACAATTAGGAGTGAAACGTATGCTTTTAGGACTGTACCAAACTTCAGCTTCAAGACTGATGACACTGTGCCAGCTGGATATTCTTACCTGCAAGAGTTTTGATTCTTAACATTGGATCTTGTGTTGGTAAAAAAAAAAAAAAAAAAAAGGAGGGGGGGGGTGGGTGATGTACACAAGACCAGGATTAGGCCTAGTCCTGGGCTAAACAGCTTTTTGAATGGAGATTGTGTATTTAAAGGAAACTAAGGCTAAATCCTTGTCTAGAAAACCAGCCAACATGTCCAAAAGTTTGTAGACACTTGCTCATTCACTATTTCCTCTGAAATCAATGGTATTAATAGGGAATGTGTCCACCTTATTTACTCTGAATGCTTTATACTAGGCTGCTGTGATGATCTGATTGCATATAGGCACAAGTCTTGGATCACAAATGCCAGGTAGTGGATGGGGCTCCATCATTTCAGAGAAGATCCACTGCGCCACAGCCCAATGCTTTAAGTGATACATGGCATTGGGCTCATGTTCTCATGGCTGCTCCAGAGCGCCCAGTTCTATTTGTCAGTGCTTTTTATGAAGATGATACAAGTTGTGTGTGCAGTTCAACACCTATGTCAGAGAAAGGTTGCACTTTAGACTCTTAAAAATAAAGGTGCTACCATTGGTTCTTCCAGCGATGCCATAGAAGAAATATATTTGGTTCCAAGAAGAACCATTTTTGTAAAAGAAACGGTTTAAAGGTATAAAGGGGTCAATGTAAAGGTTCTTCACTAATTTGAGGGGTCTTCCAACTCGCACCTCCTTTAAAAAAATGGTTCTTCTACGGTGTCGCCTGAAGAACCCTTCGTAGCAGTGTAGTGTAAAGTAGTTGAATTCACTTACTAGAGGGGGTGTCTGGATATTTTTGGACATTTAGTGCATATACACCAATCAGCCATAACATTAGCACCACTGATGTGAAAAACATGGATTGTCTTCATCTACAGGGGCATCTGTCACAAGGTGGACATATTATGCAGCAGGTGAACAGTCAGTTCTTGAAGGTGATAGAGGTGTTGGAGCAGGACAAAGAATCAGAGACACTTTAAAATGGGTCGAATTTGTTGCGATGGCTAGACGACTGGGTCGGGACATCTCCAAAACATCAGGCAAGTCTTGTTAGGTGTTCCCAGTTTGCAGTGGATATTTTCTACCAAAGGGGCTCCAAGGAAGGATAGTCATTGATGGGCACCTAAGGCTCACTGATGCTCCCCCATGGAGGCCCCACCTCCCTCAACTTACAGGACTTGAAAGGATCGGCTGCCAGATAACACAGGACACCTTCGGAGGACTTGTGGGGTCCATGCCTTGAATGCTCAGATCTGTTATGGTGGCTCAAGGGAACGTACACAATATTAGGCAGGTGGTACTAATGTTATGGCTGGTTGGTGTAGGCTTTAAATTGCTGTCATTAGCAGGTTTCAGCCCTCAGCTAGCACAAATCACAGCCAACATGCACACTGTAGCTGGCATGAGCTTATTAGTATGGTATGTTGGTTGATCTTGTACTGGAAGCTAACAGTTTCAGCAGCTCCTTGTATGGATTTATATATATTTTAGGTCAAAATGATTGATATAGAAATTGTATTATAATGTACACTCATCATCTCATTCTGTCTTAAGATAATTCACCCAGATTAGAGGGCCACAGTCAGCCGTATGAATTGTGTGAGGCTTTTGAAGAGTCTCATTTTTTCTGTCTCATTTCAGTTATTTCATAAAACTATTAAACTGTGGTTAATTTCTACAGCATGTTCTCTGTGTTCTCCGCTTACTGTACAAGATCCCTGAGGAACCTTTGAAGGTTCTTCCATTTGAAAGGTGCTTTGAGGAACCTTCAAGAAAAGGTTTTCAGAAGAAAAGAGTTCCACAAAGTTCCTCCGCAGTTTCAAATTGAAGAACCTCTAAAGGTTCCTCCAGTATCTTATATTTTTAGCAGTGCAGAATGGAAAGAAAGAACCCCAACAGCACTTCTTCTTATATATATAAAACTTATATTTTGGTATAAAAATGTACAGTTTTGCAAAAAAAAACTGCACCAGCACTTTAAAAAAACATAAATACGTAGAAAACTGACGGTCATCATCAGTAGTGTTGATATTCTGGCCTCTGCGCGCTCTACCTCGCCACAGATCACAGTGTAAAGTTCATATTAAAATGAGGTAGAGTACTCCACTCTTGACATCGCTGCGTGGGTTTGTGGTCAGTCGTACTCTGGCGCCTCTATCTGGACGATACTCTCCTGTACAGAAAGAGGAAAGGGTTAAGTCACACAGCAGTGTGCTGCCACCCTGTGGTGATATGTGAGTCTATGTAATGCACACACTGTATACTTTATTGTTATAGAGAGAAAAAAAAGGAGACAAAACAATGTAAATAGAAAAAAGGAAACAAGAAAAAAAGACTAGTTTTGCCGGACCCGACCGCCACTGCCTGCACTGCCTGCACTGCCTGCACTGAATGCACTGCCTGCACTGAATGGTGTATGGCATTTCAACAAGGGGGAGTTTGGGACCAAAATATCTGCCATATTGTGAGAAGGGTCTGAGCCATAAAATGAGCTCTATTATGATTCATGTAGCATTTCATGTGACCCTGCCTGATAAAGGACTCAAGCCTTGCCCTCAGAGCTTTACCAGACCATACATTTAGTAATGTTGATGTGAAGGGCCTAGGACGCGCCAAGGATGGGCCCAGGACCTCATGAACATGGCTGTAGCTGAGCGGTAGCTGAGCGATATTAATATCAACACTGCGATAGCAATGCTGGGAGAGGCTGTGGCTCGAAACGGTAGCAATGGTGCCGGCGCAATAGCAACGCTGCAGCAGTGATGCTGGGCAAAGCAGAAAGGCACGTCACTGTAGCGATGCTAACACCACAGCAATGGTGATGAGTCAACATGCTATCACTACAGACTTTGACACACTGTGACATGGGTAGCGAGAGAGAGAGAAAGCATGGGAGAAAAAGAGAGAGACAAAAGAGAGAGAGAGAGAGTGAGAGAGGGAGAGAGAAA
>NW_027326663.1:2500-10000 GCF_030463535.1 Salminus brasiliensis
CCCTAACCCTAACCCTAACCCTAACCCTAACCCTAACCCTAACCCTAACCCTAACCCTAACCCTAACCCTAACCCTAACCCTAACCCTAACCCTAACCCTAACCCTAACCCTAACCCTAACCCTAACCCTAACCCTAACCCTAACCCTAACCCTAACCCTAACCCTAACCCTAACCCTAACCCTAACCCTAACCCTAACCCTAACCTAACCCTAACCTAACCCTAACCCTAACCCTAACCCTAACCCTAACCCTAACCCTAACCCTAACCCTAACCCTAACCCTAACCCTAACCCTAACCCTAACCTAACCCTAACCCTAACCCTAACCCTAACCCTAACCCTAACCCTAACCTAACCCTAACCCTAACCCTAACCCTAACCCTAACCCTAACCCTAACCCTAACCCTAACCCTAACCCTAACCCTAACCCTAACCCTAACCCTAACCCTAACCCTAACCCTAACCCTAACCCTAACCCTAACCCTAACCCTAACCCTAACCCTAACCCTAACCCTAACCCTAACCCTAACCCTAACCCTAACCCTAACCCTAACCCTAACCCTAACCCTAACCCTAACCCTAACCCTAACCCTAACCCTAACCCTAACCCTAACCCTAACCCTAACCCTAACCCTAACCCTAACCCTAACCCTAACCCTAACCCTAACCCTAACCCTAACCCTAACCCTAACCCTAACCTAACCCTAACCCTAACCCTAACCCTAACCCTAACCCTAACCCTAACCCTAACCCTAACCCTAACCCTAACCCTAACCCTAACCCTAACCCTAACCCTAACCCTAACCCTAACCCTAACCCTAACCCTAACCTAACCCTAACCCTAACCTAACCCTAACCCTAACCCTAACCCTAACCCTAACCCTAACCCTAACCCTAACCCTAACCCTAACCCTAACCCTAACCCTAACCCTAACCCTAACCCTAACCCTAACCCTAACCCTAACCCTAACCCTAACCCTAACCCTAACCCTAACCTAACCCTAACCCTAACCACCCTAACCCTAACCCTAACCCTAACCCTAACCCTAACCCTAACCCTAACCCTAACCCTAACCCCTAACCCTAACCCTAACCCTAACCCTAACCCTAACCCTAACCCTAACCCTAACCCTAACCCTAACCCTAACCCTAACCCTAACCCTAACCCTAACCCTAACCCTAACCCTAACCCTAACCCTAACCCTAACCCTAACCCTAACCCTAACCCTAACCCTAACCCTAACCCTAACCTAACCCTAACCCTAACCCTAACCCTAACCCTAACCCTAACCCTAACCCTAACCCTAACCTAACCCTAACCCTAACCCTAACCCTAACCCTAACCCTAACCCTAACCCTAACCCTAACCCTAACCCTAACCCTAACCCTAACCCTAACCCTAACCCTAACCCTAACCCTAACCCTAACCCTAACCCTAACCCTAACCCTAACCCTAACCCTAACCCTAACCCTAACCCTAACCCTAACCCTAACCCTAACCCTAACCCTAACCCTAACCCTAACCCTAACCCTAACCCTAACCCTAACCCTAACCCTAACCCTAACCCTAACCCTAACCCTAACCCTAACCCTAACCCTAACCCTAACCCTAACCCTAACCCTAACCCTAACCCTAACCCTAACCCTAACCCTAACCCTAACCCTAACCCTAACCCTAACCCTAACCCTAACCCTAACCCTAACCCTAACCCTAACCCTAACCCTAACCCTAACCCTAACCCTAACCCTAACCCTAACCCTAACCCTAACCCTAACCCTAACCCTAACCCTAACCCTAACCCTAACCCTAACCCTAACCCTAACCCTAACCCTAACCCTAACCCTAACCCTAACCCTAACCCTAACCCTAACCCTAACCCTAACCCTAACCCTAACCCTAACCCTAACCCTAACCCTAACCCTAACCCTAACCCTAACCCTAACCCTAACCTAACCCTAACCCTAACCCTAACCCTAACCCTAACCCTAACCCTAACCCTAACCCTAACCCTAACCCTAACCCTAACCCTAACCCTAACCTAACCCTAACCCTAACCCTAACCCTAACCCTAACCCTAACCCTAACCCTAACCTAACCCTAACCCTAACCCTAACCCTAACCCTAACCCTAACCCTAACCCTACCCTAACCCTAACCCTAACCCTAACCCTAACCCTAACCCTAACCCTAACCCTAACCCTAACCCTAACCCTAACCCTAACCCTAACCCTAACCCTAACCCTAACCCTAACCCTAACCCTAACCCTAACCCTAACCCTAACCCTAACCCTAACCCTAACCCTAACCCTAACCCTAACCCTAACCCTAACCCTAACCCTAACCCTAACCCTAACCCTAACCCTAACCCTAACCCTAACCCTAACCCTAACCCTAACCCTAACCTAACCCTAACCCTAACCCTAACCCTAACCCTAACCCTAACCCTAACCCTAACCCTAACCCTAACCCTAACCCTAACCCTAACCCTAACCCTAACCCTAACCCTAACCCTAACCCTAACCCTAACCCTAACCCTAACCCTAACCCTAACCCTAACCCTAACCCTAACCCTAACCCTAACCCTAACCCTAACCCTAACCCTAACCCTAACCCTAACCCTAACCCTAACCCTAACCCTAACCCTAACCCTAACCCTAACCCTAACCCTAACCCTAACCCTAACCCTAACCCTAACCCTAACCCTAACCCTAACCCTAACCCTAACCCTAACCCTAACCCTAACCCTAACCCTAACCCTAACCCTAACCCTAACCCTAACCCTAACCCTAACCCTAACCCTAACCCTAACCCTAACCCTAACCCTAACCCTAACCCTAACCCTAACCCTAACCCTAACCCTAACCCTAACCCTAACCCTAACCCTAACCCTAACCCTAACCCTAACCCTAACCCTAACCCTAACCCTAACCCTAACCCTAACCCTAACCCTAACCCTAACCCTAACCCTAACCCTAACCCTAACCCTAACCCTAACCCTAACCCTAACCCTAACCCTAACCCTAACCCTAACCCTAACCCTAACCCTAACCCTAACCCTAACCCTAACCCTAACCCTAACCCTAACCCTAACCCTAACCCTAACCCTAACCCTAACCCTAACCCTAACCCTAACCCTAACCCTAACCCTAACCCTAACCCTAACCCTAACCCTAACCCTAACCCTAACCCTAACCCTAACCCTAACCCTAACCCTAACCCTAACCCTAACCCTAACCCTAACCCTAACCCTAACCCTAACCCTAACCCTAACCCTAACCCTAACCCTAACCCTAACCCTAACCCTAACCCTAACCCTAACCCTAACCCTAACCCTAACCCTAACCCTAACCCTAACCCTAACCCTAACCCTAACCCTAACCCTAACCCTAACCCTAACCCTAACCCTAACCCTAACCCTAACCCTAACCCTAACCCTAACCCTAACCCTAACCCTAACCCTAACCCTAACCCTAACCCTAACCCTAACCCTAACCCTAACCCTAACCCTAACCCTAACCCTAACCCTAACCCTAACCCTAACCCTAACCCTAACCCTAACCCTAACCCTAACCCTAACCCTAACCCTAACCCTAACCCTAACCCTAACCCTAACCCTAACCCTAACCCTAACCCTAACCCTAACCCTAACCCTAACCCTAACCCTAACCCTAACCCTAACCCTAACCCTAACCCTAACCCTAACCCTAACCCTAACCCTAACCCTAACCCTAACCCTAACCCTAACCCTAACCCTAACCCTAACCCTAACCCTAACCCTAACCCTAACCCTAACCCTAACCCTAACCCTAACCCTAACCCTAACCCTAACCCTAACCCTAACCCTAACCCTAACCCTAACCCTAACCCTAACCCTAACCCTAACCCTAACCCTAACCCTAACCCTAACCCTAACCCTAACCCTAACCCTAACCCTAACCCTAACCCTAACCCTAACCCTAACCCTAACCCTAACCCTAACCCTAACCCTAACCCTAACCCTAACCCTAACCCTAACCCTAACCCTAACCCTAACCCTAACCCTAACCCTAACCCTAACCCTAACCCTAACCCTAACCCTAACCCTAACCCTAACCCTAACCCTAACCCTAACCCTAACCCTAACCCTAACCCTAACCCTAACCCTAACCCTAACCCTAACCCTAACCCTAACCCTAACCCTAACCCTAACCCTAACCCTAACCCTAACCCTAACCCTAACCCTAACCCTAACCCTAACCCTAACCCTAACCCTAACCCTAACCCTAACCCTAACCCTAACCCTAACCCTAACCCTAACCCTAACCCTAACCCTAACCCTAACCCTAACCCTAACCCTAACCCTAACCCTAACCCTAACCCTAACCCTAACCCTAACCCTAACCCTAACCCTAACCCTAACCCTAACCCTAACCCTAACCCTAACCCTAACCCTAACCCTAACCCTAACCCTAACCCTAACCCTAACCCTAACCCTAACCCTAACCCTAACCCTAACCCTAACCCTAACCCTAACCCTAACCCTAACCCTAACCCTAACCCTAACCCTAACCCTAACCCTAACCCTAACCCTAACCCTAACCCTAACCCTAACCCTAACCCTAACCCTAACCCTAACCCTAACCCTAACCCTAACCCTAACCCTAACCCTAACCCTAACCCTAACCCTAACCCTAACCCTAACCCTAACCCTAACCCTAACCCTAACCCTAACCCTAACCCTAACCCTAACCCTAACCCTAACCCTAACCCTAACCCTAACCCTAACCCTAACCCTAACCCTAACCCTAACCCTAACCCTAACCCTAACCCTAACCCTAACCCTAACCCTAACCCTAACCCTAACCCTAACCCTAACCCTAACCCTAACCCTAACCCTAACCCTAACCCTAACCCTAACCCTAACCCTAACCCTAACCCTAACCCTAACCCTAACCCTAACCCTAACCCTAACCCTAACCCTAACCCTAACCCTAACCCTAACCCTAACCCTAACCCTAACCCTAACCCTAACCCTAACCCTAACCCTAACCCTAACCCTAACCCTAACCCTAACCCTAACCCTAACCCTAACCCTAACCCTAACCCTAACCCTAACCCTAACCCTAACCCTAACCCTAACCCTAACCCTAACCCTAACCCTAACCCTAACCCTAACCCTAACCCTAACCCTAACCCTAACCCTAACCCTAACCCTAACCCTAACCCTAACCCTAACCCTAACCCTAACCCTAACCCTAACCCTAACCCTAACCCTAACCCTAACCCTAACCCTAACCCTAACCCTAACCCTAACCCTAACCCTAACCCTAACCCTAACCCTAACCCTAACCCTAACCCTAACCCTAACCCTAACCCTAACCCTAACCCTAACCCTAACCCTAACCCTAACCCTAACCCTAACCCTAACCCTAACCCTAACCCTAACCCTAACCCTAACCCTAACCCTAACCCTAACCCTAACCCTAACCCTAACCCTAACCCTAACCCTAACCCTAACCCTAACCCTAACCCTAACCCTAACCCTAACCCTAACCCTAACCCTAACCCTAACCCTAACCCTAACCCTAACCCTAACCCTAACCCTAACCCTAACCCTAACCCTAACCCTAACCCTAACCCTAACCCTAACCCTAACCCTAACCCTAACCCTAACCCTAACCCTAACCCTAACCCTAACCCTAACCCTAACCCTAACCCTAACCCTAACCCTAACCCTAACCCTAACCCTAACCCTAACCCTAACCCTAACCCTAACCCTAACCCTAACCCTAACCCTAACCCTAACCCTAACCCTAACCCTAACCCTAACCCTAACCCTAACCCTAACCCTAACCCTAACCCTAACCCTAACCCTAACCCTAACCCTAACCCTAACCCTAACCCTAACCCTAACCCTAACCCTAACCCTAACCCTAACCCTAACCCTAACCCTAACCCTAACCCTAACCCTAACCCTAACCCTAACCCTAACCCTAACCCTAACCCTAACCCTAACCCTAACCCTAACCCTAACCCTAACCCTAACCCTAACCCTAACCCTAACCCTAACCCTAACCCTAACCCTAACCCTAACCCTAACCCTAACCCTAACCCTAACCCTAACCCTAACCCTAACCCTAACCCTAACCCTAACCCTAACCCTAACCCTAACCCTAACCCTAACCCTAACCCTAACCCTAACCCTAACCCTAACCCTAACCCTAACCCTAACCCTAACCCTAACCCTAACCCTAACCCTAACCCTAACCCTAACCCTAACCCTAACCCTAACCCTAACCCTAACCCTAACCCTAACCCTAACCCTAACCCTAACCCTAACCCTAACCCTAACCCTAACCCTAACCCTAACCCTAACCCTAACCCTAACCCTAACCCTAACCCTAACCCTAACCCTAACCCTAACCCTAACCCTAACCCTAACCCTAACCCTAACCCTAACCCTAACCCTAACCCTAACCCTAACCCTAACCCTAACCCTAACCCTAACCCTAACCCTAACCCTAACCCTAACCCTAACCCTAACCCTAACCCTAACCCTAACCCTAACCCTAACCCTAACCCTAACCCTAACCCTAACCCTAACCCTAACCCTAACCCTAACCCTAACCCTAACCCTAACCCTAACCCTAACCCTAACCCTAACCCTAACCCTAACCCTAACCCTAACCCTAACCCTAACCCTAACCCTAACCCTAACCCTAACCCTAACCCTAACCCTAACCCTAACCCTAACCCTAACCCTAACCCTAACCCTAACCCTAACCCTAACCCTAACCCTAACCCTAACCCTAACCCTAACCCTAACCCTAACCCTAACCCTAACCCTAACCCTAACCCTAACCCTAACCCTAACCCTAACCCTAACCCTAACCCTAACCCTAACCCTAACCCTAACCCTAACCCTAACCCTAACCCTAACCCTAACCCTAACCCTAACCCTAACCCTAACCCTAACCCTAACCCTAACCCTAACCCTAACCCTAACCCTAACCCTAACCCTAACCCTAACCCTAACCCTAACCCTAACCCTAACCCTAACCCTAACCCTAACCCTAACCCTAACCCTAACCCTAACCCTAACCCTAACCCTAACCCTAACCCTAACCCTAACCCTAACCCTAACCCTAACCCTAACCCTAACCCTAACCCTAACCCTAACCCTAACCCTAACCCTAACCCTAACCCTAACCCTAACCCTAACCCTAACCCTAACCCTAACCCTAACCCTAACCCTAACCCTAACCCTAACCCTAACCCTAACCCTAACCCTAACCCTAACCCTAACCCTAACCCTAACCCTAACCCTAACCCTAACCCTAACCCTAACCCTAACCCTAACCCTAACCCTAACCCTAACCCTAACCCTAACCCTAACCCTAACCCTAACCCTAACCCTAACCCTAACCCTAACCCTAACCCTAACCCTAACCCTAACCCTAACCCTAACCCTAACCCTAACCCTAACCCTAACCCTAACCCTAACCCTAACCCTAACCCTA
>NW_027326663.1:20000-47500 GCF_030463535.1 Salminus brasiliensis
AGCAGCTGGATCTGCTGGCCCACACAGAGACAGGAACGCAAACAATGGTTAGTAAGATGAAGTAATGTAAAGGAACACGTATAGCAGATAGTACAGATATTACACCAACTGACATAAATATGATAAAGGTAATATTACAGAAAATAAATACATGACTAGGTGTAACATACTGGCTGAGGCAGGCTGCCTGTGCAGAGGGACTTTATTTGGTCTAAGGCAAAACTCATCACCAGGACAGGCAGAGTTCAGAAAACAGGTAGGCAGGCAAAACCCGAGCCTCCCACCGAGGCCAGCAGGGGGAGACATTACACTAAACAGCAAACAGCAGGTTGGCAAACATATGACCTGTCAACACATTTTGGATTCAAAAAAGAATCTCACAGTTAGGGTTAGTTAATAAATATATTCTTTAATTATTATATAAATATAATAAATCACGTTTACTTATTACTATTACAATATTATAATTCTGCATTTTTAAAAAGATAAATCAGCTTTTGACCACAGTGATTTCAGGAGTTTTTATTTTAATTTGATGTTTTCACTTTACATTAAAACAAAACATGCTGTATAATATTTATTAATATCAATATTATTATTACCTTTCGAATATTTATTAGAAGGAACGACTAAGGATATATAAGTGTGCTTCCTTTTGGATTAATAATAAAAGACAGACATTGAGAGTCAGTGTAAATATGATTATTGACAATTTACTCCCTATGGTGACTTTTACAGACTTTAGAAACATCACAATTAAACCACATTATTATATTTACACCAGGGTTTGTTTATAAAATATTGGACTAAAATCAGCTACTACAAACAGAATTATGATTATTTTACAGGTAACTGAACTTTAATCACATTTTAATAAAACAATTAAAAGCATTAGCAGTTACATACATTACTTCCGCCTACAAGCGGAAGTGTGTTTGTTTACGTCCCGTGCAACAGGAAGAGCTCGGACTGTGAGTTTCCTCTGGTTTACAAACATGTTCTAGATAAAGCCTTAAAGGTTCTTCAACCGGAGCTCTGAGAACTGAAGCTGGTATTGATCCGCTAATCGATCCGTCAGGGACCTCCGTTTTCTCAGCTGCGGGTTCTGACCCGAATGCAGAGCCGAGCTGTTAGCGGAACCCATTAGCGCAGGTTCACCGGGCTCTGCCGGACTGATCTGACCAGCCCGCTCTTCCAGAAGCCCAGTAGCTCTGAACTCTTCCTAAACTTTGACTAATCACTGATTAAAGCTCTAATCCATTACAGACTGACGGCGATGCTGAGCAGCAGAACTGCCCAGGAGATCAGCTGGATGCTGGACGATTACGGGATAAAACACGGTCCTGTAGTTGGTAAGTTTTAGGTCTGTACCCTCAGTACCCTGCACCCTTATGGCCTGGACTGGTCTGACTCAGAATCCAGTCCAGTCCAGTCCAGTGCAGTGCAGTGCAGTCCAGTCCAGTCCAGTCCAGTCCAGTGCAGTGCAGTCCAGTCCAGTGCAGTCTAGTCCAGTCTAGTCTAGTCCAGTCTAGTCCAGTCTAGTCCAGTGCAGTCCAGTCCAGTCCAGTCCAGTCCAGTCCAGTGCAGTCTAGTCTAGTCCAGTGCAGTCTAGTCTAGTCTAGTCCAGTCCAGTCCAGTGCAGTCTAGTCTAGTCCAGTGCAGTCTAGTCTAGTCTAGTCCAGTGCAGTCCAGTCCAGTCCAGTCCAGTGCAGTCCAGTCCAGTCCAGTCCAGTCCAGTCCAGTGCAGTCCAGTCCAGTCCAGTCCAGTCCAGTGCAGGATAAAGATTCGACTCTACCTTCATACTGTCTGGAGTGTTTAGAAATCAGTAAAAGAGACACTGTGTCTGAGGAAAGGTTGCAGACTATTTTATTTATTGTGGGTCTGTGGAACAGACGGACAGACAGACAGACCGACAGCAATAAGATTATATTCAGTTTTTTATTTCAGTTTAAACTGTGCTAAACCAGCCTACTTCTGTGTTTCCCAAAAGACTTGGAGTCTTTTGAAGTCAAAATGTATCATTTTTAGATGAAAAGAAAAATGAGAGGACGGACAGACATTTGCGGCATCGGTCTTCTAGGGACTTAGGCCACTGTATTTTAAATAACTTATAAAAATATAAGTGAAAACAAATAATCAGACTAATCACTTTAGATTTAGTTTGTGTGTGTTGTGGAGTAGGTTATAGTGTGTGTATTATGGGGTATTGCATGAGGGGGTGTGTGTGGTGGGGTAGTGTGGGGCAGCGGGGGCTGTGTGGGGTGTGTGAGTTAGTGCTGGATAAAAAAAAATGATGGTAGTGGTTTTGTTATCTAATGTTGTCGTGGTTACGGACTGTCCGTCAGACTCGACCAGAGCTCTGTATGAGAAGAAGCTGAGAGAAGCCATGGCTAAAGAGAGAAAAGCCCAACGTCCATCAGACTGGACCTTCCACAGAGCAGGTGAGGCCCCCCCACCACACACAGACACACACACGTTACAACCTGCAGTGAAGTTCGAGAGTGTGGATCTCTGACTGAAAAGCATAATTTCATCATCATAATTCTATGTTTGTAAAATTGTTGATTCACCACCTTCAGACCGATTCATCCTGAAGCGTTTTACATCTTAACTGACTGTCTCTCCTGCAGGGGAGGAGCTCACCTACGCTCATCATCACAGACCAGTAAGTCCAAACTTCACACCTTGGTTTCTACCAGTTTCCCAGATAATCATAATAACAGATTTCTGTGTTGGTCCAGTTGAAGCAGGAGGGGTTTGGAGGCGATCTGAGGTAACAGAGTTAAAGTTTCTGCTTCAGATTTAATGTTTTCTAACGTCACAGAACTGAGACCAGGTTTCTGTTAATCAGGGTAATCCCGGGTCTAAGGTCTGAATATGAGGAACTGGATGCTGTGGATGAGTAAGTTTTCTCTTTATTGTTCTTCAGTGTACAATGAGCCTAACCCTAATAGTAATTAATATTAATAATAATACAGCGTTGTTTGTTCTTGTAGGTAAACAGAGGCTGAGCCAATATACAGATAAATAAATAAACAAAGGTTTATATAAATGTGTTTCAGACCCGCTGTGTTCAGGAGACAAACACCCTACAGGAACCTGTTCCGCCACACGACACACAGATACGAAACCCAGCGAGAGTCCACTCCGGAGAAAGGTCCGGGGCAGATTGTGCCGCTCTGGCTGCAGATCCTGCTGTTTCTCATTGTGGTGTGTGCCCTCGTGTTCATCTTCACTATGATGGAATCAGCAGAACCAGAGCCTTTCAGAAGACTGACGTAGAAAATCCAGAGTTAAAATCAGTTTATTTTTAACAAGAAAACCAAAATGTTTAGAGTGAATCTGAAGGTGAGCGTTTTCTGGAACCTGGACTTTATGATGAGCATTTTCAGACTTCAGCAGCAGCAGAAACCGACTGTTAGAGGTAACACAGGAAACCTGCTGTTTGAGAGGCACCAGGAGCTCTGTTTCTAATCTGGATTTTAGAAGATCAGATAAACACACACACACACACACATACACACACACTTCAAGTCTTATATGATGAGTCCTGCATCTACTCTTCTTTTCCGAGTGTCTCTGGATACTCTGAACAGCAAGGTTTGATTTTAGAGTCCAGAGAGAAATGGCGCAGTCTGGAGGTCTTTTTTTTTGAGCATGACTCCAGACTAAAAAGTAAAAAAAAAAAGGTAAAGGTGCACGTGTTTGTCACTGTACTATGTACAGCGAAATGTGTCCTCCGCATTTAACACATCTGTGGTAGTGAACACACACACACACACACACACACTAGTGAACTAGGGGCAGTGAAAACACACACACACCCAGAGCGGTGGGCACCCAACTCCAGCGCCCGGGGAGCAGAGAGGGTGAAGGGCCTTGCTCAAGGGACTACAGAGCTACACACGAGTTCAGAGGGTTGCGGTTGGTGTGGCGCAACAGATAACACCAATACCTGCCAGGAAGCTACTACCCCATTTGGGACACTGGGGTTCAATTCCTGGTCTGGGTGACTATGCTGTGCTACACCTACAGTCCTTGGACAAGACTCTTAACACTGTATGGGCGTAAGTCGCTCTGGAGAACAGCGTCAGCTAAATGCTGTAAATGTAAACTCACTGCTGCATCAATAATTTGGTTAAAGATCTGCATTGTTTTAACCAAATGCGATTGGTCAGCATGTTTATAGTAAAAGACTGATTGGATAGAGGCTCATTTAAATATTACAGTTGTTGCAGATCAGTTCTACAGAAATCAACATCATGGGCAGAGCAGGGCCCAGTCGGACACAGGCTATTTTCTGTAGTTCTCACAACTTTACCTACCACTTTTCCCAGCAGTGGGAAAGATGTTTATGTTCTAATGTGTAGCAGAGATGATCAGCCTGTGTATTAATACTAATCTTCATTAAATGCTGTTTGTAATCAGTCTGTAATAAACGTTAGGTGTTTGGTTGTGCCAAGCTCTCTTCTGAACTGTTGATCAGTAGTTAAATAATAAATCCAAATTTTGTTGGTCTTATTGGTAAAGGTCTTCAGGCTGTTTGGTAAACCTGGTCTACACCAAACGTAGTAGTGTGTGTGTGTGTGTGTGTGAAAAATCAGTATTTCTGCTTTCAGGTTTTTTTTTTAGTTTCAGTATCTGAACTTTATTTCTAAGATTGTGTGTGATATATTATTTTTACATTTAGTTTGTTAATATTAATATAAGGTGTGACAAAGAAGCTAATACAATGAAGTCAGCTGAGAATAAAGAAAACAGACACAGTAGTAATAATCATTTAGTCTAAATGGGTTTATATCAGGCAGGATGGCAGTTTGCAGAAATAATACCTTTAAAGTTTGTATTTTTATTTCTGTGATTTTTTTGTTTTTGTTTTTGTTTTTGAGTGTGAACACTGCTATCCATCACAGCTCACACACAAACGCAATGGCTTTTAATGTCAAATATCAGTTTGATCAACAGTATCAATGAGGTGGAAAAAAAAACTAGAAGTGATTAGTTTGGGGGGCTTGTTCATATCAGAAACACACACCCTGCTATGCAGAGTCCAACGGACCTCCTGTTCCTCCTTCAGATTCAGGGTTTGATCAAACAAGGTGGACAAATGCAGTTCAGTTTCTTCAACATCACCCCACCATCTCCTCTCCATCAGCATGTGTGTGTGTGTGTGTGCGCATGTACAGGGCTGAACCAGGTTCAGCTCTGTGGCAGTTTAATGGTTTATGGTTCAAATCACTGAAACAAAACAGGTTTATCAGGAGAAACTCAACACAGCAGTAGTGCAGGTCATGTATGTAAATCTCTCTCACACACCGACACACACAGAGAGAAAGCTGCACAATGATGAGGTGGTGGTCTTGCCTATAACTGGAGGTTTAGTTCAAATCTCAACCTAAAGTAGAAAAAAAAATAAATAAACAAAAGAACAAAAACTGATCCATGTAAAAAACACTATTCTCAGATGACCATCTGCTAAAGGGTCCTGTAACAGTCTGGAAGAACTCCTCAGGATGTCTTGTTAGAACACTCAGCTCACAGCACGGCCTGGGCCCGGCCTGAGGAACCTCACAGTGAAAGTGCAGCTGTGTCGAAGCTCCAAATAGATCCTCCAGTGTTGGAGAAGATCTGCTTGGTCTTAGATGCAGTTAAAGATGAACTGAAGTGCTTTTTGCTGTTTTGGTTTCTGCCTCTCCTTCAGTTCGTCAGTATGGAGAAGAAACTCTCTGGAGCAGTTCCTCACCTTTAATTTGTTCTCGCATTATTTAATTGTCAAGGCGATGTACGTGTTGTCCACACCTGCAGGAACAAGATAAGAGCATCCTGAATTAAACTCAGTATTTCAGTCTGACTCCAGCAACCATAGGCCTCCTTTCTGCTTGTTTAGGGCTTTCTGGGAGTCTGGTAGAGAGGGGTGTAGATACTCACAGGTCCTGGACTCACGCTCCAGTTCTGTGGGCTTTCTCACTCTCTTACAGTAAACTTTAGCCACAATCAGAATGGCACACGTTGCTGTGACAAAGGTCAGGCCGGACACCAGCAGGCTGATGACCACAGGGCTCAGAATCGGATCAGCTCCTGAGAAGCAGATAATCCATTAGAGATCTGCAAAACAAAGTGTCTGATTATCTCTACTTCAGAACCAGAAGGCTGATGGACTACGTACCTCGGACGTTAATGGCAAGTGGCTGACTCTCTCTGGAGACAAAGGTGCGGCCGCCAAACTGGACCTTATAGAGGCAGCAGTAGTAGCCCTCGTTGGAGGCCTGCGCATTGGAGAAGCTGAAGGTGACGAAAGGCGCAAGGGCGGGCAGAGAGTGGCGCACCGTGCCGTTGGGTCGGATTAGACGAAGCTGGAACGACCCCCCCGGGTACTGCGGCTGCGTGGAACAGGTCACATTAAAACTCTGCCCCCGGTTGACCCACCCTGGCCGCACCATCTGAGACGTGTTGTACCAGATCTGAGGAGTGTGGATCTCCACTGTGGAGAAACAAAACAAACCACAACAGTTCAGGTTTCTCTCCAGTTCCTGCTGACCTTCAGTCCACCACAGCAGAACCTCAGCTGGAACTTGGAAAACACCTGAATCACATTTCACGTTTGTGTAAATAGCAAAGCACTTTGTCGCTCTGGAAACGAGCATCTGCTAAATGCCTTAAATGTTAATGTATTTCAACTCAGAACACAAAGTGAATCACTGACGTCTAAACGTTTCTTCGTTAGAGAACCGATAACAAATCCAAATGCCCAACAAGAGAACAGCTGTTTCCATCTTTGCTGTGTTGATAAGCTCTGTACAGGTGCTCTTCTCAGCTCTTCTCCCAAGCATTGGATTTCAGTGATGAGGGTCTGATGAGAACTGAGACTATGTGTTTGAACCAGAGCACAGAACCATCATCAGGTACTAAAACCACAGACCCGGCCCAGTCAGCTCATTAAAGGTCTGAATAACAGAACAACTGAATACGGTTTGTTAATCCCCAACCAAACATTTCCAAGTAAGGCTAGCACGGTCTTCCTCCAAGACACAATGAACCTCCACCACTCTTCGTAAACCATTGCTAACACCACCACCTGAGCTCAACACAATTGCTAATTTTGTTATGATGTTTATTGATTATTCTATTGACAACAAGTTCAGCTGATCACTTACAGACAGTTATGTTAATAATATTGCTGGACGGCGAGTTGCCAGGGTTACCCTGGAGACGGTAGAGGCAGCTGTAGCTGCCCTGGTGAGATGTTTCCAGGTCAGAGAGGGTCAGCTCCACCCGGGTTTGTCTAAAATCCGCCCGCTGTGTCACCAGAGGAGTGTCCACTCCGCTCTTATATAGGTACAAGTCAATAGGGTGCCGCCAGTAGGGGGCAGTGCAGGTGAACAGGACAGCCTCTCCAGCTGAATAGGCGCAGAAGGGGGACTGCATGGTCAGGGTGGGCGCAGGAAGCTTATCTGCAGAAAACATACCATAACAAACCATAACAAACCCCCTGAATAATAACTGTGTAATAACTGAATGATAACCCGTTTACTGACCAATAAATCAAACCTGTACGGAGATTAAGCCACCAATAAACTAACTATTACGGAGGAGATTAAACCACCGCCTCTATAAACTAATGTAATAATACAAACAGTCTCTCATATATGCAAAATAAATAAATGGGATAAAAATATTTACTTTGAGAGCCCTACTGTAGTACTTCCCTCACTTTGTTTATACTGTGTCCTCCTGTGTGTGTAGTCGTGACTCCACCCAGTCACTGCGCAACTATTAATCACAATCAAACTTCAAATGTTCAGTTAATCTTGGGTTGGAGGTCATATCGTCCAGCACTAGTCTGGAGCTTCATGTGAAATTGTGCCCCTGTTGAAGTGCAGTTTTACAGAGGAGCTTCAAACAGTTCTCCTTCAGCTCATACCGTAACCGGACGGCCCTCAGGGCAGAGTGTTTGCCTCTCACCTGTACACTCCACTCCTGCATCCTCGTTGTGTGGACACACTTTGTCGTTGGGGGTGCGCTCACACAAGTCCAGTGTGAACTCGTCCCCTGAGCATCTGACATTTCTCCACCACACCTCCCCACTGGAACGGCTGAAGAGCGCCCCCGCTTGGGTGGAAAAGGCAAAGCCGCAGTCCAGCTCTCTGCATACCACAGCCGCGTCCCGCAGGTCCCAACCCCTAGAACACACCGTCCCCCACCGCTCACCCTTAAACACCTCCACCCGTCCGGAGCAGCGGGACCCTTCCACACTGCCCAGCCTCACCCGCACCTCATCTGCGAGAGAGAGAGGGCGAGAGTTGAAAGTAAAGAGAATTTCAGAGTAAAGTCAGAACTTTTTATTGTTTCATGAGTGCTCTCACTACAGTACCCAGCATGCATTTCACAACTACCCCATGCAGCAGCAGTGCTCAACCAATTCTGACTGCTAGCGTAGCCACTGCGCTCCAAGCTAATAAATACAACCACACTGAGATCAACATAAACGTCATTCCTAATGAAACACAGCTCAGGTAACCTGCAGTGCGTCGGTGCTCTGGACTCACCAGCTGACCCAATTTCAATCTGCCCCCAACAGCCCCTCCCACCTTCAACTCATCAACTCATTAAGCGCTAGATCTCCCTTTTGAAAAGCTGCAGAACCGCGGTAGGAGAACAGTCAGTGGTGGGTCAGTTCAGTTCTGTCAGTTCGGTCGGACTACCGATGCCTACAGAGAACCTGCTGAGTGAACAGTGTTCCTACACAGAGAACCTGCTGAGTGAACAGTGTTCCTACACAGAGAACCTGCTGGTGACAGAACTGACAGAACTAACAAGTTTATTGTTGATCACTGGACTGCGGTTCTCCACTGGACTGCGGTTCCATTTCTCTGACCTATCCTTCATCAGTGCTGAGTGAAGGTGGCGGAAAGTGACCGACTCACCGAACCCAAGAACGTTCCAGATGGCGGCGTGACCAGCTGTTCAAGAAGAGAAAAGAACATTGTTATCTTTCACATCACAGAACGTTTCACTGGAAGAACCCAGATCATTAAAATGAGTGTTCCTCATTTCAAAGAGAGATCTAGAACATAAACACTTACATATTTGGACACCGTTCTGAATTCACTGACTGCAATAAATTAACCAACAATATTGATAATAAAAATCTATGGAAGCAAATCACATTATTGATTAGTCTGATGACGTTCGCATGCCCAGTTTTAATCAAGTGACTGAAAGAGAAGGTTCTGCTAAACCCAAACTTGAGGTCTGCAGTGCCGTGTCAAGAGCTAGCGACTGTCCTGCACAACCATGCAGAACCGTTAGGAACCCTCAGCACAGTGAGGGACAGCTGTTAAAATTAGGGTCTGTGTTCTGCTCTTCAGCTCTGCTTCTGTTTAGCAGGTCTCAGAAACACGGCTGGCTGAGGAGACAAAGACGCGCTTGGTCTAAACAGCGGACCTCTGCTGACCGGTTCTTGGGGCTGCTAAAGCCGCTGGTCCATACAGGTACGGACACTCACCGAAAACCAGGTTTTTGAGCCACCTGATCATGATCACCGGCTGATTCTGTGCTCAGTGAGGTCAGGTTTGATCACATGACGTCACTGAGGGTCACACGCAGTTGAACTGATCCTGTTTGATCAGCAGAGCTGAAACAGTGTGAAGAGCAGAGCTGCAGAAGAATGGGCTGATTGGGCTCAGTGTTTATCAGCACCGGTCAGGGTCAGTTCCTCAGTTAGTCCTTATGTGCAGATCTAAAGATGTGGCGCTCTGTGTAAAAAATATGTCTTTAATGTCAAATTAATGGATCATCATTGGTTTGTGGCGTCTTTCTAACAACGACCAAAACAGAGTGAGTACACACCCAACCAGCGATTTTAAAATAAGCTTCATACACTTCAAATGAAGTTACAAAATAATTCAGAGTGGGGCGTTGGGTTTGAAACGCTCGGTTCTAGATAAGCTCCCCCAGTCAGAGCTGTTCTACAGTGGAGGTTCTAGATAACCTCCCCCAGTCAGAGCTGGAGTTCTACAGTTCTAGATAAGCTCCCCCAGTCAGAGCTGGAGTTCTACAGTGGAGGTTCTAGATAAGCTCCCCCAGTCAGAGCTGTGGTTCTACAGTGGAGGTTCTAGATAATCTCCCCCAGTCAGAGCTGGAGTTCTACAGTGGAGGTTCTAGATAATCTCCCCCAGTCAGAGCTGTGGTTCTACAGTGGAGGTTCTAGATAAGCTCCTCCAGTCAGAGCTGGAGTTCTACAGTGGAGGTTCTAGATAATCTCCCCCAGTCAGAGCTGGAGTTCTACAGTGGAGGTTCTAGATAATCTCCCCCAGTCAGAGCTGTGGTTCTACAGTGGAGGTTCTAGATAAGCTCCTCCAGTCAGAGCTGTGGTTCTACAGTGGAGGTTCTAGATAAGCTCCTCCAGTCAGAGCTGTGGTTCTACAGTGGAGGTGAAGGGAAGCAGACGTCTGAAGCTCTAATAAAAGCTCCTCACAGAAAGTTCTTCACCTAATGGTGATGAAGACGCTGCCTGATGCCTGAGACACGGTTCTACCAGAGTTCTGAGAAGAGTTCGGCTCTAGAACCTGCTTTTAGAACCAGATCATTAAAATGGTGGAGGGATACATGCTGCAGGGTGTAGTGCGGCTACAGAAAGTAGTCCCTAAAGAGAACTGCATTAGTTCAGATTCTCTATTCACTATTTTACCTTCATCATCATCATCATCATCATCATCCATATAAAACTCAGGAGACTGGTGTAGCTGCACTGGTGGGTTTGTTTGTTTCTTGCAGAAAATAAACAGTTTAAACTGGTGAAGATGGTTAAGCTCTTTACCAGCACAGTGCATGTTTTAACTGGAATGCAGTGGTTACCAGCATGACTAAGGTGGTTGACCAGTGTGGCCAGTTTAACCAACCTGATAAACCAGCTTTGCCAAACAAGGGTTAGTCAACCTAGTCCATCAAACACTGAAATGTAAAGTATGGATGGACAGCTTTTCAACCACAGTGACCATCTAAAGCAGCTACCTGCACGAGCTGATCTTCAGCTGGGTTTTCAGTGACGGCGCCTGGTTCCATTCACCCCACTGAGCTGAGCACAGACACGACCCTGCTCCCTCAGCAAGAGCACTGTCCACCTAAAGCCTGGCTCAAACCCTGCACTCCCCCAGAACCCTAACCCTCCTCCTCAGCAGATCTGTGAAACAGCAGGATTACAGAAACATGGTGAAGAGCAGAGCGGTTCTGACCCAGCAGCGCAGTGAGGAGGATCCGCTCCATCCCGAATCCATCAAACAGCGGCTTTACGGAGTGAAACTTGAAGGACAGCAGAACCGACCGGCCCAACCCTGCAGCCAGGCCCGAACCTCGGCCCGAACCTCTCTAATAAAACATCTCTGACCCTTAAGAGCTGCAGCATATTAGCTAGCCTGCATGCTAAGCTAAGCTAAGCTAAGCTAAGCTAAGCTAAGCTGCTCCGCAGAAACGCAGGGTACAGCTAACACACCCGGGCTAGCCGTGCTAACGACAAAGCCTCTATAAACAAACACTTTACAGCGCAGATATCACCTAATATCACCCAGCACATCAGCCCCTGCCCACACACTCCCCTGCAGGACGGGATGAACAGCTAGAATCGATACTGAATCAACACGGAATCGATACTGAATCGACACGGAATCGATACTGAATCAACACTGAATCGATACTGAATCAACACTGAATCGATACTGTTCACCGGTATAAAGTTTCTGCCATCAGATTCAGCAGCTAGCGGAGCTAATCTGAGATCCGGGGAAACAGCGCCGCCTTCCGTCCGAGAGCAGAACCGCCCTAATACACCCTCTTATAAACCACACTGTGTGTGTGTGTGTGTGTGTGTGTGTGTGTGTAGCCTAACCATTCCCGGTGCTCGCCTGTAGGAAATCCAGTATTCCCAGTTCCCATCCAACAGCTGGTTAATCTAATTGGTCAGGTGTAAACCAGGTGAGCTGCAGGTGGGCGTGTTTACAGGTACCCCCTCACCTCACCTCACTTTATTTATTTATTAATGAATTGTTAAGTTCATTTAAAGTAAGTAGATTATCACAGTGTTGCTGAGAGAAAGTGTGTGTGTGTGTGTGTGTGTGTGTGTGTGTGTGTGTGCGTGTGCGTGCGTGCGCGCGCGCAAATAATCCCGTTGTTCTGTTTAGGGAGGGCGCGTCTCCATGCCCGGAACGCGCAGGTCGGTCGTGGGAAGCGCGTGCACGCGCACTAGCCCAAGTTAGCCAACAGGTGTGTATGTAGGCAGCTCCGGGTCCAGCAGTTGGGTCAACGGGGCGCTGTGGGAACTGTAGCCGGACTCGGAGCCGCACAGCCCTGACAACTGCTCCGAGGAGCCCCGGCAGGTTAGCGCGGTCAGTGTCTGGACGGCGAACATGCCGGTCAGAAACGGCTCCATGACGGACGTACATGAGGAGTGTGTGAAGATAAAGGCTCACTATGGAGGGTAAGTTCCGCTGTAACTTCATAAAGCTTCAGTTAGCTTCTTAGTCCGAACTGTCCGGTCCACCTTAAATGGCGCAGCACTTCCATTCTGGCACCTGGAGGCGCTGCTGCTGTAAGTGCTGCGGTTTAAGGTGGAGAGGAGAGATCGCGGGGAGAAGCCAAAGCGCCTTCGCAGCGTCGTTTCATAAATGATACTGATGATGCTTATTTACTGACCGGGGATCAGAGTCAACTGTGCAGGACTGATCTGAAGCAGGTAAAGCGGCTCATCTGTACTTTAGTGGATAAGCTGAACACTTGTTGCTCAGCTATGCTAACCCTGCTCCACCAGACTCTCCACCCTGTTCTCTTACCTCCCTCCTGTCCAACTGTTCTGCACTCAGCGCTAGGCCCAGTGCCTGCTTAATGAACCAGGACGGGTTGCCAGGTCTTTCTCAGTCCAGTTCAGAGGATGACCTGTTTCCACTGTCAGACTTCAGCTGGAATGATCACAGCAGCTTTCTTGAAGTGAGGAGATTATGTAGCCCTGTGACTGATCTAATGGAAACCTGTCACCGGTTTCTTAGTTACAGGGTTGATCGTCATGTACAGTACATCCGAACTAAGCTGTAATACCAGCCTGATGGTTTTCGGCCGACAGGAAACCCAAAACATTTACACACATCAGTCTACAGCAGTGTGGCCCCTCCCATTCAGTCTACAGCAGTGTGGCCCCTCCCATTCAGTCTACAGCAGTGTGGCCCCTCCCATTCAGTCTACAGCAGTGTGGCCCCTCCCATTCAGTCTACAGCAGTTTGGCCCCTCCCATTCAGTCTACAGCAGTTTGGCCCCTCCCATTCAGTCTACAGCAGTTTGGCCCCTCCCATTCAGTCTACAGCAGTGTGGCCCCTCCCATTCAGTCTACAGCAGTTTGGCCCCTCCCATTCAGTCTACAGCAGTTTGGCCCCTCCCATTCAGTCTACAGCAGTTTGGCCCCTCCCATTCAGTCTACAGCAGTTTGGCCCCTCCCATTCAGTCTACAGCAGTGTGGCCCCTCCCATTCAGTCTACAGCAGTGTGGCCCCACCAGCTATGGCTGTGATGTGGAGGGACGTTACTGAAGTGTGGACTGGGAGGTGGAGCTCAGAGGTGAGTGTGTGTGCTGGGGACTGTCAGTTGCCTAGTAACCAGCACTCAACCTGGAGATCCCAGCAGAGAGGGGGGTTCCTTGAGCGGCTGGGAGACCTCTCTCCTGCGTATTTTGTCTATATTGCTTGTTTAGTTTGTTTTTCAGTCAGAGTTAGAGTCCGTAAAGAGAACCAGGTGGGCTTGGGGGAGTCTGGGCTAGGAAAGCTAAGCTAACCCGGAGACCATTCCCAGCCTACCACTTACAAATTCCTAACTCTGGAAAACAACATACTGACCTTGGACTCGGGATAGATTCCCCAACCAAAAATCCTTCTTCACCATCTTGACTTCACCTTCTTCACCTTTTTAACCTTCTTCACCACCTTCAACATCTTGTGTAATTTCATCAACCTTCTTCTTCTTCTTCACCTTCTAGAAAAAAGACCTGATTTGGGCCGCTTGTACCTGCAGTGTAAATGCAGCCTTAATGATTACTGAACATTGGTGAACAATGATTACTGGGCAGTGGTGCTCAGGGTTAGAGCTCCAAGCTTTTAATGACAGGGTTGTGGGTTTAACACCCGAGCTCGGCAAGCTGCCACTGTTGGGTCTTTGAGCAAGGCCCTTCATCCTCCCTGCTCCCCAGGCGCTGAAGTTGGTTACCCACTAGTGTGTGTGTGTGTGTGTTCACTACCACATATGGGTAAAATGCAGAGGACACGCTTTGCTGTATGTAGTACAGTGACAGATACCTTGAAAACCCCTGACTCTGGTCTACAAAGCCCAGACTGGACCAGCCAGCCCCTCCGTACTTGATGGCGATGGTCAAAAGCTGATCTGCACCAAGAGCCCTTCCAGCTTCAAGTACGGCTCGGCTCGACCCGCCATCCTTTAAGATCCACGGAAGACGAGCGTCCAGACTTTTTACTGTCCTGCACCGAAGTGGTGGAACGAACTTCCCCTGGGTGTCCGAACACTCACTGTCCTCAAACCCAGAATGAAGACCCTCCTCTTCTGAGAGGAGAGTACTATGGTCTCCATATTGACTTGTGTTTAGTAGAGTCTAAGATTAGAGGATCTTTGAATTTTAGTCTATTTAAACTAGCTGAGGTTCTTCTTCAGTAAACAGTAAGGCTCTTCTGTACGTCGCTCTGGAGAAGAACGTCTGATAAATGCTGTAAATGTAAATGTAGATACAAGCACCTTTATCATATTCGCTTCCAGTAATAGTCTGCTACATTAGCCTCTTAGCAGTGAACAAGGGTTCCTAACATGACCAGTGAGTGGAAGCACAAGCTAAGTGTTTCTAAGGCTGACAAATGAGTTTTATTCAGTGTGAATTCCTAAGGAGCAGTAAAGTGTTTTAATCATTTATCTGGACGGTTGGAGGGAAGGGTTGGTTACAGTCCTCTCGGCTGTGAGGTTTATGGTCTGATATGTGAGGCTATAAATACTGCAGCTGAATTTAGTAACTGACCAACTGAGATCAACCACCAGGGACACCATAGCGACCACATACACATGTGGACAAAATTGTTGGTACCCCTCGGTTAATGAAAGAAAAACCCACAATGGTCACAGAAATAACTTGAATCTGACAAAAGTAATAATAAATAAAAATGCTATGAAAATGAACAAATAAATATATTACTGATTTTGAACCATTGCTTCAACAGAATTATATAAAAAAAACTCTTAAACAGACCTGGAAAGATAAAGGTTATAAGACCATCTCCAAGCAGCTTGATGTTCCTGTGACTACAGCTGCACATATTATTCAGAAATTTAAGATCCATGGGACTGTAGCCAACCTCCCTGGACGTGACCGCAGGAGGAAAATTGATGACAAATCAAAGAGACAGATAATATGAATGGTAACAAAAGAGCCCAGAAAAACCTCTAAAGAGATTAAAGGTGAACTTCAAGCTCAAGGAACATCAGTGTCAGATCGCACCATCCATCGTTGTTTGAGCCAAAGTGGACTTCATGGGAGACGACCAAGGAGGACACCATTGTTGAAAACAAATCATAAAAAAGCCAGACTGGAATTTGCTAAACTACATGTTGACAAGCCCCAAAGCTTCTGGGAGAATGTCCTATGGACAGATGAGACAAAAATGGAACTTTTTGCCAAGACACATCAGCTCTATGTTCACAGACAGAAAAATAAAGCATATCAAGAAAAGAACACTTTCCCTACTGTGAAACATGGAGGAGGCTCTGTTATGTTCTGGGGCTGCTTTGCTTCATCTGGCACAGGGTGTCTTGAATCTGTGCAGGGTACAATGAAATCCCAAGACTATCAAGGGATTCTAGAGAGAAATGTGCTGCCCAGTGTCAGAAAGCTTGGTCTCAGTCGCAGTTCATGGGTCTTGCAACAGGATAATGACCCAAAACACAGCTAAAAACACCCAAGAATGGCTAAGAGGAAAACATTGGACTGTTCTGAAGTGGCCTTCTATGAGCCCTGACCTAAATCCTATTGAGCATCTTTGGAAGGAGCTGAAACATGCCGCCACCCCTCAAACCTGAGACAACTGGAGCAGTCTGCTCATGAGGAGTGAGACAAAATACCTGCTGAGAGGTGCAGAAGTCTCACTGACAGTTACAGGAATCGTTTGATTGCAGTGATTGCCTCAAAAGGTTGTACAACAAACTATGAAGTAGAGGGTACCATCATTTCTGTCCAGGCCTGTTTCATGAGTTTATTTTTTTTTAATAATTCTGTTGAAAACGGTTGAAAAACAATGTCTGGCTTTCGCTGGTTAATTTTTATAGCATTTGTATTTATTATTACTTTTGTCAGATTCAAGTTATTTCTGTGACCATTGTGGGTTTTTCTTTCATTAACCGAGGGGTACCAACAATTTTATCTACTGGGTTTTGTGTGTGTTTGTGTGTCTGTGTTAATGTGCATGTGCACATTTGTGCGCATGCGTCTGTGTGTGCATTTATGTGATGGTTCGTGTGTGTGTGTGTGTGTGTGTGTGTGTGTGTGTGTACAGCCGGGTGTGTCTGCAGTGACTCAACCACACATGTTGGTGATTCCTAGAAAACAGCTCAAACACACACTGACCTTTGAGTCTGTTCTCACACACACACACACACACCCACACTCACACCCACACACGAACCATCACATAAATGCACACACAGACGCATGCGCACAAATGTGCACACGCACACAATCTGACTGTTAAGCTTAATCTGTTAGTGGAGATCAACATTATGAAGATGTTTTGTAGTCAGAAATAAAGCTTAATACAGGTGTGTGTGTGTGTGTGTGTGTGTGTGTGTGTGTGTGTGTCTGCAGAGAAAGAACAGCCTCTTCTCTCCTCATTTAAACACTCTGTTCCCTCATTACCGCTCTGCTGTTCTAACCCACCTGGTTCCACTCATCACCTGTTTCCCCAAAACTCCATCAATCAGCCAAGACCTGCTTACCCTTCACACTGCAGCTACGAGGCTAATGAAGCTAACAGGCAGTGACTGCTTAGACCCCACCAATTAGCATAGTGCTCACTTCATGTCAGACTCTTAACACACTGTCCTTAGAGCTTGTTTGTTTTGTGTTCTAGATAACAGAGTCCTACAGTGTCAGAAACCACATGATCACGTCTATCAAAGGTCTAGTAAAACTCCTCCACACGCTTTAAAGGAGGAGTGAGGATTCAGGCATTCAGTTAGCGCTATGCTAATTGGTGGGAATACGTTGATGGGGGAACTTTCACTTTAAATGTTAAAATGGTGTATGTGTGTGTGTGTGTGCGCGCGTGTATGTGTGTGTGTGTGTGTGTGTGTGTGTGTGCATGCAGGGACATGCTGATCTCAGATCTGGACTCTGGAGTGACATTCTCGGAGCTGTGTGAGGAGGTGAGGGGGATGTGTCGTGTCCGCAGGGAGCAGCCGATCACTATGAAATGGATCGATGATGAAGGTACAGACTGAATCGTTCATAGGACACATTAAATGAGTTTAGTGTTTGATGGATGTTTTACAGAATATCCGAATCTCACCTAACCTGAATGTGTTTTTGTTTGTTTATTTGTTTATTTTGCAGGTGACCCGTGTACCATCTCATCTCAGATGGAGCTGGATGAGGCGCTTCGAATCTACAGCAGAACTAAACGCTCTGGACTGCTCCTCCACGGTACTGCCCTTACCTCACTGTCCCCATCCTAAAACCCTCATCCCACCCCACTGCCAGTTATCTTCTGTTGGTATCAGTGGCTGTAGAGAACATGGACATAGTAGCATCTCTCAAAAGTGAAACCACCACAGGTCTAGTGCTGACTGGTTGCAGTATGTGTAGCTCTGCCCATCCCCATATGTTTTAATGACAAAACAGCCCCACCCATTTTCCAGCTCTAAACTGTCTTTCCATCTCCAGCAGTTCTCCCTGTGCTGATTTTTTTTTTAGCCCTCACTCTCCTCTATTGTGAGAAGGCGGGGCTACTCTTAGGAATGAAGTGATTGACAGCCTTGGCTGGAAGAGCCCACGTGCAGAACCTGAGTTCTAGTTGAGCTGTCCGGCACCTAAGGCTAGCTGTTATTTAGGGTTTCTTATCATTTTTTAATGCAGAGGTTTTGACGGGTGGGTGGTGCTGTGCTGTTGGTCGTGTTACCAGTCGTTCTTTGCAGTTTTCTGGTAACTCGTTACTGAATGCCAGTGTCCTCTTCCTCCACGGCGACCGTGTTTCTCTACAGTCATTGGTTATCTCCGGTTATAACAGTACAGAAAGTCAGGCTGATCTTTAGCTGTGATATGTGTTATTGGTGGTATTATTAGTGGTGGTGTTATTGGTGGTATTATTTGTGGTGGTGGTGTTATTGGTGGTGGTGGTGGTGTTAGTGGTGGTGTTATTGGTGGTATTATTTGTGGTGGTGGTGTTAGTGGTGGTGGTATTTGTGGTGGTGGTGGTATTGGTGGTATTATTAGTGGTGGTGTTATTGGTGGTATTATTTGTGGTGGTGGTGTTATTGGTGGTGGTGGTGGTGTTAGTGGTGGTGTTATTGGTGGTATTATTTGTGGTGGTGGTATTATTGGTGGTGGTGGTGGTATTATTGGTGGTGGTGGTGTTATTGGTGGTGGTGGTGTTATTGGTGGTGTTATTTGTGGTGGTGGTGGTGGTGGTGTTATTGGTGGTGGTGTTGGTGTTATTTGTAGTGGTGGTGGTGGTGTTATTTGTAGTGGTGGTGGTGGTGTTATTGTTGGTGTTATTGTTGGTGGTGGTGTTATTAGTGGTGGTGGTGGTGTTATTGGTGGTGTAATTAGTGGTGGTGTTGGTGGTGGTGGTATTGGTGGTGTTATTGGTGGTGGTGGTGGTGTTATTTGTGGTTGTGGTGTTATTAGTGGTGGTGGTGGTGGGGGTGGTGTTATTGGTGGTGTTATTTGTGGTGGTGATGTTATTGATGGTGGTGGGGGTGGTGTTATTGGTGGTGTTATTTGTGGTGGTGGTGTTATTGGTGGTGTTATTTGTGGTGGTGGTGTTATTTGTGGTGGTGGTGTTATTGGTGGTGTTATTTGTGGTGGTGGTGTTATTGGTGGTGTTATTTGTGGTGGTGGTGTTATGGCAGGTGGTGTTGTGTGTAAAGTCTTGTTTTACTGTTTTTGTGTCTCTCTCTGTCTCAGTGTTCCCAAGTATCCCTGAAAAGCCTGGAATGCCGTGTCCAGAAGAAGATAGTAAGTATTCCATCTTACAGTTTCTTCTCACACACACACACACACACACCAAAATGTAGGTGTTGTGATATACACTGAGGAGGAGGAGCTACAGTCTCTCATTAGGGTGAATATTAATAACGCTCTAAATGTAGGTATTGTGATATACACTGAGGAGGAGGAGCTACAGTCTCTCATTAGGGTGAATATTAATAACTCTAAATGTAGGTATTGTGATATACACTGAGGAGGAGGAGCTACAGTCTCTCATTAGGGTGAATATTAATAACGCTCTAAATGTAGGTATTGTGATATACGCTGAGGAGGCGGAGCTACAGTCTCTCATTAGGGTGAATATTAATAACGCTCTAAATGTAGGTATTGTGATATACGCTGAGGAGGCGGAGCTACAGTCTCTCATTAGGGTGAATATTAATAACGCTCTAAATGTAGGTATTGTGATATACGCTGAGGAGGCGGAGCTACAGTCTCTCAGGGTGAATATTAATAACGCTCTAAATGTAGGTATTGTGATATACACTGAGGAGGCGGAGCTACAGTCTCTCATTAGGGTGAATATTAATAACTCTAAATGTAGGTATTGTGATATACGCTGAGGAGGCGGAGCTACAGTCTCTCATTAGGGTGAATATTAATAACGCTCTAAATGTAGGTATTGTGATATACGCTGAGGAGGAGGAGCTACAGTCTCTCATTAGGGTGAATATTAATAACTCTAAATGTAGGTATTGTGATATACACTGAGGAGGCGGAGCTACAGTCTCTCATTAGGGTGAATATTAATAAAGCTCTAAATGTAGGTATTGTGATATACACTGAGGAGGCGGAGCTACGGTCTCTCATTAGGGTGAATATTAATAAAGCTCTAAATGTAGGTATTGTGATATACACTGAGGAGGAGGAGCTACGGTCTCTCATTAGGGTGAATATTAATAAAGCTCTAAATGTAGTTATTGTGATATACACTGAGGAGGAGGAGCTACGGTCTCTCATTAGGATGAATATTAATAACTCTAAATGTAGGTATTGT
This sequence comes from Salminus brasiliensis, assembly GCF_030463535.1. NCBI lineage: Eukaryota > Metazoa > Chordata > Actinopteri > Characiformes > Bryconidae > Salminus > Salminus brasiliensis. The sequence goes on from NW_027326663.1 coordinate 40,292, forward strand.
GATATACACTGAGGAGGCGGAGCTACAGTCTCTCATTAGGGTGAATATTAATAACGCTCTAAATGTAGGTATTGTGATATACACTGAGGAGGCGGAGCTACAGTCTCTCATTAGGGTGAATATTAATAACGCTCTAAATGTAGGTATTGTGATATACGCTGAGGAGGAGGAGCTACAGTCTCTCATTAGGGTGAATATTAATAACGCTCTAAATGTAGGTATTGTGATATACACTGAGGAGGCGGAGCTACAGTCTCTCATTAGGGTGAATATTAATAACTCTAAATGTAGGTATTGTGATATACACTGAGGAGGAGGAGCTACGGTCTCTCATTAGTGTGAATATTAATAACGCTCTAAATGTAGGTATTGTGATATACACTGAGGAGGCGGAGCTACAGTCTCTCATTAGGGTGAATATTAATAACTCTAAATGTAGGTATTGTGATATACACTGAGGAGGAGGAGCTACAGTCTCTCATTAGTGTGAATATTAATAACGCTCTAAATGTAGGTATTGTGATATACACTGAGGAGGAGGAGCTGCAGTCTCTCATTAGAGTGAATATTAATAATGCTCTAAATGTAGGTATTGTGATATACACTGAGGAGGCGGAGCTACAGCCTCTCATTAGGGTGAATATTAATAACACTCTAAATGTAGGTATTGTGATATACACTGAGGAGGCGGAGCTACAGCCTCTCATTAGGGTGAATATTAATAACACTCTAAATGTAGGTATTGTGATCTACACTGAGGAGGCGGAGCTACAGTCTCTCTAAATGTAGAAATGTCTGCTGGGTACTCGTGATGAACAGTATGGAAATAAACACAGAGTCTGAGCTGCAGAGCTGCAGTCCAGTCAGGACCTGATCCGTGCCAGGATTTCACTCAGACTCCCTCAGCTTCCACCGGCTCTACAGAGACACACAGCTACACCCAGAGCAGGGATGAGAAAAAGAGGGAGGGGTGGAGGAGAGAGAGCTGGGTAATCCAGCAGAACATATCTTTGTCTGTGGAGAAGAAGGTGCTCCTCATTTCTTTTGTCCTTCATCCCCATCAGCAGAGAAAGAGAGGGCGAGAAAGAGAGAAAGAGAGAGAGAGGGGGAAATAATTAAATTAAAAGGAAGTAGGGAGTGAGTGAGTGAGGGAGGGAGAGGCAGGAATAGAGGGAGGGAGGGAGGGAGGGAGGGAGGAGGGGATGTGCGGCCGTTAGCCGGTGATTGAGACGGGCTGGCAGGAGAAATCGCTGAAGAGCAGAACAGAAGAAGCTGCTGGTGAGCAGAAATACTGCATCCTTCCATCTGTCCGTCCGTCCGTCCGTCCTCCCATCCCCACATCCATCTGTCCATCCGCTCAGCAGCTCATCCAGATGATGTAATACTGGTGTCTTTGTGTTTGGGATGTAGCTGACATTGAGCTAGCTAGCATATAGCCATAGCACCCTGCTACTGTTGTGTGTGTGTGTGTGTATCACAGAAGATGGTCTTGGCCAGCAACCATGGTGCTGTCACCTTTATTCCATATCTCTCTCTCTCTCTCTCTCCTGCAGTGATTTGTTGGCTGTGGTTCTTCTGCACTTGTTTTCCTAAAAGGGATGGAACCTGTTAACTGTGTGTGTGTGTGTGTGTGTGTGTGTGTGTGTGTGTGAGAGAGAGATTGCCTACCTAGCAGTATTTGGCCACAGTGCCAAGACAGAGAAAGAGCCTTTAGGTTTTGCAGTTAGCTTAAAACAGCAAGAACATTAGTCCTTGTTCTGTCTGGTTCTCCGTGATCACTCTCCTGTTCCCTGTGTGTTCCTCGCTGCTGGAGAGGCGATGCATCCTAAGAAGGCTGATGGTATGTGATTCTCTGCCTCACCTGGTTAAGTGGATGTCCGCTGTGTTGTTGCATTGGAGTGTGCTAAGGGTGTTTCTGTGTGACAGAGTGGTGTGTGGGAGTGCGCTCAGGGTGTTTCTGTGTGACAGAGTGGTGTGAGGGAGTGCGCTAAGGGTGTTTCTGTGTGACAGAGTGGTGTGTGGGAGTGCGCTCAGGGTGTTTCTGTGTGACAGAGTGGTGTGAGGGAGTGCACTAAGGGTGTTTCTGTGTGACAGAGTGGTGTGAGGGAGTGCGCTAAGGGTGTTTCTGTGTAACAGAGTGGTGTGAGGGAGTGCGCTAAGGGTGTTTCTGTGTAACAGAGTGGTGTGAGGGAGTGCGCTAAGGGTGTTTCTGTGTAACAGAGTGGTGTGAGGGAGTGCGCTAAGGGTGTTTCTGTGTAACAGAGTGGTGTGAGGGAGTGCGCTAAGGGTGTTTCTGTGTAACAGAGTGGTGTGTGGGAGTGCGCTAAGGGTGTTTCTGTGTAACAGAGTGGTGTGTGGGAGTGCGCTAAGGGTGTTTCTGTGTAACAGAGTGGTGTGTGGGAGTGCGCTAAGGGTGTTTCTGTGTAACAGAGTGGTGTGTGGGAGTGCACTAAGGGTGTTTCTGTGTGACAGAGTGGTGTGAGGGAGTGCGCTAAGGGTGTTTCTGTGTAACAGAGTGGTGTGTGGGAGTGCGCTAAGGGTGTTTCTGTGTAACAGAGTGGTATGAGGGAGTGCGCTAAGGGTGTTTCTGTGTAACAGAGTGGTATGAGGGAGTGCGCTAAGGGCGTTTCTGTGTAACAGAGTGGTATGAGGGAGTGCGCTAAGGGCGTTTCTGTGTAACAGAGTGGTGTGTGGGAGTGCGCTAAGGGCGTTTCTGTGTAACAGAGTGGTGTGTGGGAGTGCGCTCAGGGCGTTTCTGTGTAACAGAGTGGTGTGTGGGAGTGCGCTCAGGGCGTTTCTGTGTAACAGAGTGGTGTGTGGGAGTGCGCTCAGGGCGTTTCTGTGTAACAGAGTGGTGTGTGGGAGTGCGCTCAGGGCGTTTCTGTGTGACAGAGTGGTGTGAGGGAGTGCGCTCAGGGCGTTTCTGTGTGACAGAGTGGTGTGAGGGAGTGCGCTCAGGGCGTTTCTGTGTGACAGAGTGGTGTGAGGGAGTGCGCTCAGGGCGTTTCTGTGTGACAGAGTGGTGTGAGGGAGTGCGCTCAGGGCGTTTCTGTGTGACAGAGTGGTGTGAGGGAGTGCGCTCAGGGCGTTTCTGTGTGACAGAGTGGTGTGAGGGAGTGCGCTCAGGGCGTTTCTGTGTGACAGAGTGGTGTGTGGGAGTGCGCTCAGGGCGTTTCTGTGTGACAGAATGGTGTGAGGGAGTGCGCTCAGGGCGTTTCTGTGTGACAGAGTGGTGTGAGGGAGTGCGCTCAGGGCGTTTCTGTGTAACAGAGTGGTGTGAGGGAGTGCGCTCAGGGCGTTTCTGTGTAACAGAGTGGTGTGAGGGAGTGCGCTCAGGGTGTTTGTGTAACAGAGTGGTGTGAGGGAGTGCGCTCAGGGTGTTTCTGTGTAACAGAGTGGTGTGAGGGAGTGCGCTCAGGGTGTTTGTGTAACAGAGTGGTGTGAGGGAGTGCGCTCAGGGTGTTTGTGTAACAGAGTGGTGTGAGGGAGTGCGCTCAGGGTGTTTCTGTGTAACAGAGTGGTGTGAGGGAGTGCGCTCAGGGTGTTTGTGTAACAGAGTGGTGTGAGGGAGTGCGCTCAGGGTGTTTGTGTAACAGAGTGGTGTGTGGGAGTGCGCTCAGGGTGTTTGTGTAACAGAGTGGTGTGAGGGAGTGCGCTCAGGGTGTTTGTGTAACAGAGTGGTGTGAGGGAGTGCGCTCAGGGTGTTTGTGTAACAGAGTGGTGTGAGGGAGTGCGCTCAGGGTGTTTGTGTAACAGAGTGGTGTGAGGGAGTGCGCTCAGGGTGTTTCTGTGTAACAGAGTGGTGTGAGGGAGTGCGCTCAGGGTGTTTGTGTAACAGAGTGGTGTGTGGGAGTGCGCTCAGGGTGTTTGTGTAACAGAGTGGTGTGTGGGAGTGCGCTCAGGGTGTTTGTGTAACAGAGTGGTGTGAGGGAGTGCGCTCAGGGTGTTTGTGTAACAGAGTGGTGTGAGGGAGTGCGCTCAGGGTGTTTGTGTAACAGAGTGGTGTGAGGGAGTGCGCTCAGGGTGTTTCTGTGTAACAGAGTGGTGTGAGGGAGTGCGCTCAGGGTGTTTGTGTAACAGAGTGGTGTGAGGGAGTGCGCTCAGGGTGTTTGTGTAACAGAGTGGTGTGAGGGAGTGCGCTCAGGGTGTTTGTGTAACAGAGTGGTGTGAGGGAGTGCGCTCAGGGTGTTTCTGTGTAACAGAGTGGTGTGAGGGAGTGCGCTCAGGGTGTTTGTGTAACAGAGTGGTGTGTGGGAGTGCGCTCAGGGTGTTTGTGTAACAGAGTGGTGTGTGGGAGTGCGCTCAGGGTGTTTGTGTAACAGAGTGGTGTGAGGGAGTGCGCTCAGGGTGTTTGTGTGAGGGAGTGCGCTCAGGGTGTTTGTGTAACAGAGTGGTGTGAGGGAGTGCGCTCAGGGTGTTTCTGTGTAACAGAGTGGTGTGAGGGAGTGCGCTCAGGGTGTTTGTGTAACAGAGTGGTGTGAGGGAGTGCGCTCAGGGTGTTTGTGTAACAGAGTGGTGTGAGGGAGTGCGCTCAGGGTGTTTGTGTAACAGAGTGGTGTGAGGGAGTGCGCTCAGGGTGTTTGTGTAACAGAGTGGTGTGAGGGAGTGCGCTCAGGGTGTTTGTGTGAGGGAGTGCGCTCAGGGTGTTTCTGTGTAACAGAGTGGTGTGAGGGAGTGCGCTCAGGGTGTTTGTGTAACAGAGTGGTGTGAGGGAGTGCGCTCAGGGTGTTTGTGTAACAGAGTGGTGTGAGGGAGTGCGCTCAGGGTGTTTGTGTAACAGAGTGGTGTGAGGGAGTGCGCTCAGGGTGTTTGTGTAACAGAGTGGTGTGAGGGAGTGCACTCAGGGTGTTTGTGTAACAGAGTGGTGTGTCACTGTCACTGTGTGTGTGTTTTCACACCTGAAATCAACCACACACACAGTCACTCCCAAACACACCTGAAATAATCAAACATACTCAAACATCCAGACGCTCTCAGACACACTGAAACACAGCACTGTCGCTGTCTCCAAACAGCAGCTTTACAGTAGCAGGAGAAACCTGAACCTTCAGTGGACGTCAGAATAAAAGAGTCATGTTGGAGCGTTTCTATTGGTCCATTCATCATTAAATTCTAATTCAGTATAAAGAACAACTGCAGATTCACTTCAGATTATGAGGAAAAGTAAAAAATAAAATAAAATGAAGATACAAGTTTTTGTGTAACAGTGACCGTACATTTGTGTGTGTGTGTGTGTATGTACGTATGTGTGTGTCACTTGCAGATGTGAGAGCACAACAAGGCTTATTCACAGCTTCTCCACATTACTGTTGTTTTTGTTGAGCTCTGAAAGCAACAATAGCTGTTTGTGTCGCTGAGAGCCGAGAGCCGAGAACCGAAGACACTTTTTAACGCCGGGTTCCGGAGAGATCCGCTACTTTCCTCACCTCTCACATAGCCTGAACTCCCCTTTCTCCCGCTGCTGTCCCACCTCTAAACACATCACAGGAAAACCTTCACTGAACACCTAAACGCTGGGACGGTCTGTAGTCGAGGGTGTTGAACGCTGGGATGGTCGGTAGTCGTGGTCTTGAACTCTGGGACAGTCGGTAGTCGAGGGTGTTGAACTCTGGGACAGTCGGTAGTCGAGGGTGTTGAACTCTGGGACGGTCGGTAGTCGAGGGTGTTGAACGCTGGGACGGTCGGTAGTCGCGGTCTTGAACGCTGGGATGGTCGGTAGTCGTGGTCTTGAACGCTGGGATGGTCGGTAGTCGTGGTCTTGAATGCTGGGATGGTCGGTAGTCGAGGGTGTTGAACGCTGGGATGGTCGGTAGTCGTGGTCTTGAACGCTGGGATGGTCGGTAGTCGTGGTCTTGAACGCTGGGACGGTCGGTAGTCGAGGGTGTTGAACTCTGGGACGGTCGGTAGTCGAGGGTGTTGAACGCTGGGACGGTCGGTAGTCGAGGGTGTTGAACGCTGGGACGGTCGGTAGTCGAGGGTGTTGAACGCTGGGACGGTCGGTAGTCGGGGTGTTGAACGCTGGGACGGTCGGTAGTCGAGGGAGTTGAACTCTGGGACGGTCGGTAGTCGGGGTGTTGAACGTTGGGACGGTCGGTAGTCGTGGTGTTGAACGTTGGGACGGTCGGTAGTCGTGGTCTTGAACGCTGGGACGGTCGGTAGTCGAGGGTCTTGAACTCTGGGACGGTCGGTAGTCGAGGGTCTTGAACTCTGGGACGGTCGGTAGTCGAGGGTCTTGAACTCTGGGACGGTCGGTAGTCGAGGTCTTGAACTCTGGGACGGTCGGTAGTCGCGGTCTTGAACTCTGGGACGGTCGGTAGTCGAGGTGTTGAACTCTGGGACGGTCGGTAGTCGAGGTGTTGAACTCTGGGACGGTCGGTTGTGTGTTGAGTGTGTCTGATGTTCTGAGTGTTCTCCAGTAGCAGTTTTCCGTTTTTAGCTGTGGCGACTCCGTGTTCAGGAATATCCTTACTCTGCTCTTCCATCATTGATCTAAATCTGGCCACCGCAGCACCGGCAGTTCCTCTTAGAGACTCTGAGACTTGGCTGTGCTTCAGCGGTGGGAGTCTGTGATTTCGTTGGATGTGAAGGTCGTCTCTGCAGGTCGTTTACTTCCAAGATTCAGGACTTTATTGTCATGTGTTCAGCAGAAACGAGCAGCTACACTGTACAGTGAAACTCTTACTCTGCAGTTCCTCCGTTTACCCACATTATCTTATAAATATCACTATAAAAAGAGAGAAACAGAATAAGTATTATATTTTATTTGTGTGTGTGTGTGTATATATATATATATTATACTCTAAGTACACTAAAGTAACACTAAGTAAAGAAAGTTCATTTGGGTGAACTGCTGAGATTTCCACTGAAGACAGCACTAATGATCCACAGCCGGACAGATCAAAGAAAATGGAGCAGGTAGCCGCTAGCAGTTATCCCTGTCTCTCTCTCTCTCTCTCTCTCTCTGTGTGTGTGTGTGTGTGTGTGTGTGTGTGTGTGTGCGTGCGAGCGTATCTCTGGGTGTGTGTATATCTCTATTTTCTAGTGTTCAGGATTATTAAGGTTCAGAATAAGATCTTTGAAAGCTCATTTTTAGAATTATATTCAGCTCTGAACTCAACACTTACTTTAACATTTGGCTTTATGTTCGGTTTCAAGTTCAGTTTAATATTTGGTTTTAGATTCAGTTTAACATCATTAGGACGTCAGGCT
>NW_027326663.1:50000-52264 GCF_030463535.1 Salminus brasiliensis
AGCATGTTTAGTAGTAATCACTGTGGTCAGTAGTGGAGTCTGCGTGTTCAGTAAAGTCAGCATGTTTAGTAGTAATCACTGTGGTCAGTAGTGGAGTCAGTGTGGTCAGTAGTGGAGTCAGCGTGTTCAGTAAAGTCAGCATGTTTAGTAGTAATCACTGTGGTCAGTAGTGGAGTCAGCGTGTTCAGTAAAGTCAGCATGTTTAGTAGTAATCAGTGTGGTCAGTAGTGGAGTCAGTGTGGTCAGTAGTGGAGTCAGCGTGTTCAGTAAAGTCAGCATGTTTAGTAGTAATCACTGTGGTCAGTAGTGGAGTCAGCGTGTTCAGTAAAGTCAGCATGTTTAGTAGTAATCAGTGTGGTCAGTAGTGGAGTCAGTGTGGTCAGTAGTGGAGTCAGCGTGTTCAGTAAAGTCAGCATGTTTAGTAGTAATCACTGTGGTCAGTAGTGGAGTCAGTGTGGTCTGTAGTGAGTTGTACACAGATAACTGATCTGTTGGATGTTCTCTGGATGTTCCAGCTTTAGTTTTAGAATCTTCAGATTGAGCCCTGTTTACGTCACTCAGTAACGACTCACCTTTACCTAGTCTGTCAATAACGAGCTCACGCCCCACATTAGTGCTTTAATGAATTCAGTCAAATAAACAGTGCAGAGCAGTTAGAGCAGAACTTTCTATTAGAGACTTTATTAGGGCTACACTCCTGTTACACCACTGTTACATTACTGTTAAACTGGCTACACTCCTGTTACATTACTATTACACTGGCTACACTCCTGTTACACCACTGTTACACTGGCTACACTCCCATTACATTACTGTTACACTGGCTACACTCCTGTTACACCACTGTTACATCACTGTTAAACTGGCTACACTCCTGTTACATTACTGTTACACTGGCTACACTCCTGTTACACCACTGTTACATTACTGTTAAACTGGCTACACTCCTGTTACATTACTATTACACTGGCTACACTCCTGTTACACCACTGTTACACTGGCTACACTCCCATTACATTACTGTTACACTGGCTACACTCCTGTTACACCACTGTTACATCACTGTTAAACTGGCTACACTCCTGTTACATTACTGTTACACTGGCTACACTCCTGTTACACCACTGTTACATCACTGTTAAACTGGCTACACTCCTGTTACATTACTATTACACTGGCTACACTCCTGTTACACCACTGTTACACTGGCTACACTCCCATTACATTACTGTTACACTGGCTACACTCCTGTTACACCACTGTTACATCACTGTTAAACTGGCTACACTCCTGTTACATTACTGTTACACTGGCTACACTCCTGTTACACCACTGTTACATCACTGTTAAACTGGCTACACTCCTGTTACATTACTGTTACACTGGCTACACTCCTGTTACACCACTGTTACATCACTGTTAAACTGGCTACACTCCTGTTACATTACTGTTACACTGGCTACACTCCTGTTACACCACTGTTACATCACTGTTAAACTGGCTACACTCCTGTTACATTACTGTTACACTGGCTACACTCCTGTTACACCACTGTTACACTGGCTACACTCCCATTACATTACTGTTACACTGGTTACACTCCTGTTACACCACTATTACATTACCGTTACACAGGCTACACTCCCGTTACACTCATGCTATACCAGTGTTACACTCTTACACCACTTTGACATTACTGTTACACTGAGTGAGTGAGTGAAATCTGACTGAACCTTAATTTTGCTATAATTTACTGCCACATTCCCTTCCTGCTTCCCCTGTTTCATCAAGACCTCCAAACATGTCAGCAGTGTTAGAAGTGTTATTACAGTGTTATTACAGTGTTATTAGTGTGAGTAAACAGGTCCAGATGCTGCTCTCTTTGCATCATTGGCAGATGTACAGGAGTAAACAGGTAAACATCTGATCAGTGTGAGGATCAGCTGTTCAACAAAGGGTGTGTGTGTGTGTGTGTGTGTGTGTGTGTGTGTGTGTGTTTGTGTGTTTGTGTTCTTTAAGGGAAAACAGGCTGCAGGGTTCTAAATATAACCAGAAGAACCAGATCCAGGTCAGACTCTGCAACTCAGAGTAAAGCAGTGCCCCTAGTGGAGCCTGTAAGTTGCTGCAGCATTAAATAGAACAAACTGCAGGGGGCGAGAGAGAGAGCGAGAGAGCGAAATAAAAGAGGAGACGGGCTAAGAGACAGAACATCAGAGGCAGAGAGAGAGAGAGCGCTCATGGCAACTGTAAGAAGAAAAAAAACC
>NW_027326664.1:0-50369 GCF_030463535.1 Salminus brasiliensis
CCTCATAGCCCTGCTCATGTATGTTATTATAACCGCAGCAGCCTTTTTAACCTTTAAAGTAATAATAACCACTAAAATCAATACCCTCGCCCTCGCCTGAACCAAAAACCCCCTAATTACAACCACCGCTGTTCTTACCCTACTCTCGTTAAGTGGCCTCCCCCCACTTTCAGGATTCCTGCCTAAATGACTAATTCTACAAGAATTAACTAATCAAAATCTCCCCCTCCCCGCCACCCTAATAGCCCTAAGCGCCCTACTAAGCTTATATTTCTACCTGCGTCTATGTTATACAATGACATTAACAATCTCACCAAACATAAATAACTCGATAGCATCCTGACGTCTCCACTCAACCCAGCCCACACTCCTAGCCACCCTGATAACCTCAGGATCCCTAATAATTCTCCCGCTCACACCAATTGCTGTCACACTTTTAAACTAGAGACTTAGGTTTAACCTAGACCAAGAGCCTTCAAAGCTCTAAGCAGAAGTGAAAATCTTCTAGTCCCTGATAAGACTTGCAGGACTTTATCCCACACCTTTTGAATGCAACTCAAACACTCTAATTAAGCTAAAGCCTTTCTAGATGAGAGGGCCTTGATCCCACAAACTCTTAGTTAACAGCTAAGCGCTCAAACCAGCGAGCATTCATCTACCTTCCCGCCGCGAGAAAAAGGCGGGAAGACCCAGGCAGGGGGCAACCTACGCTTTTAGGTTTGCAATCTAACGTGCTTTACACCACAAGGCCTGATAGGAAAAGGACTTAAACCTTTGTACATGGAGCTACAATCCACCGCCTAACCCTCGGCCACCCTACCTGTGACAGTCACACGTTGATTTTTCTCCACCAACCATAAAGATATTGGCACCCTCTACCTAGTATTTGGTGCTTGGGCTGGCATAGTTGGTACAGCTCTAAGTCTCCTAATCCGAGCAGAACTCAGCCAGCCAGGGTCCCTACTTGGGGACGACCAGATTTATAATGTGATTGTTACTGCACATGCGTTTGTGATAATCTTCTTCATAGTTATGCCAGTCATGATCGGGGGCTTTGGTAATTGACTGGTACCCCTGATAATTGGAGCCCCTGACATAGCTTTTCCTCGCATGAACAATATAAGCTTTTGACTTCTACCCCCGTCTTTTCTTCTACTCCTCGCTTCCTCTGGGGTAGAAGCAGGGGCTGGAACAGGTTGGACTGTGTATCCCCCTCTTGCAGGGAACATCGCTCACGCAGGGGCTTCTGTTGATTTAACTATCTTCTCGCTCCACCTTGCTGGTGTTTCCTCAATTCTAGGGGCTATCAACTTTATTACCACGATTATTAATATAAAACCACCAGCTGCCTCCCAATACCAAACACCCCTGTTCGTCTGGGCGGTGTTAATTACAGCGGTCTTGCTACTTCTCTCTCTACCCGTCCTGGCAGCCGGGATCACAATACTCCTTACAGACCGGAACTTAAACACCACTTTTTTCGACCCTGCGGGGGGAGGTGACCCCATCCTATACCAACACTTGTTTTGGTTTTTTGGACATCCTGAGGTGTATATTTTAATTTTACCCGGCTTCGGGATGATCTCACACATTGTAGCCTACTACTCAGGGAAAAAGGAGCCTTTCGGTTATATAGGAATGGTTTGAGCCATAATAGCAATTGGCCTGTTAGGCTTTATCGTCTGGGCGCATCATATGTTTACGGTGGGGATAGACGTTGACACTCGAGCTTACTTCACCTCAGCAACAATAATCATTGCCATCCCCACGGGTGTTAAAGTTTTTAGCTGATTGGCCACTTTACATGGAGGCTCTGTCAAATGGGAGACTCCCCTTCTTTGAGCACTTGGGTTCATCTTTCTCTTCACAGTTGGGGGGCTAACTGGAATTGTCCTTGCCAATTCATCCCTAGACATTGTCCTGCACGACACCTACTACGTAGTTGCCCACTTCCACTATGTGTTGTCAATAGGGGCTGTTTTTGCCATTATGGGGGCCTTCGTTCATTGATTCCCACTGTTTACCGGCTACACCTTGCACAGCACTTGAACAAAAATCCACTTTGGGGCAATATTTGTGGGTGTTAACCTGACTTTTTTCCCACAACACTTCCTGGGCTTAGCAGGAATGCCACGACGCTATTCGGACTACCCGGACGCTTATACCTTGTGAAATACAGTTTCTTCTATCGGCTCCCTAATTTCCCTGGTTGCAGTAATCATATTCCTCTTTATTTTATGAGAGGCATTTGCCGCCAAACGAGAGGTTGCATCTGTAGAATTTACCCTAACAAATGTTGAGTGATTACACGGATGCCCCCCTCCCTACCACACATTTGAGGAGCCAGCTTATGTTCAAATCCAACCATGACGAGAAAGGAGGGAATCGAACCCCCGTAGACTGGTTTCAAGCCAGTCACATAACCACTCTGACACTTTCTTAAAATACTAGTAAAATAGAACATTACACTGCCTTGTCAAGGCAGAATTGCGGGTTGAAATCCCGCGTATTTTGAGCTTTTTAGCTTATGGCACATCCCTCACAACTAGGATTCCAAGACGCGGCCTCCCCTGTAATAGAAGAACTTCTCCACTTTCACGATCACGCACTCATAATCGCTTTCCTCATTAGCACTTTAGTATTATACATTATTGTTGCCATGGTCACCACTAAGTTAACCAACAAGTATATTTTAGACTCTCAAGAAATTGAAATTGTATGAACCATCCTACCGGCAGTTATTTTAATTCTTATTGCACTACCCTCCCTCCGCATCCTTTATCTAATGGATGAAGTCAACGACCCCCATCTCACGGTCAAAGCCGTAGGACATCAGTGATACTGAAGCTATGAATACACAGATTATGAAGATCTTGCCTTTGACTCCTACATGGTTCCCACTCAGGATCTAACCCCCGGACAATTCCGGCTACTCGAAACAGACCACCGCATGGTAATCCCCATGGAGTCCCCCATTCGAATTCTAGTGTCAGCTGAGGACGTCTTACACTCATGGGCTGTACCCGCTCTAGGCGTAAAAATGGACGCAGTTCCAGGACGCCTCAACCAAACAGCCTTCATCACCACACGTCCTGGCGTGTACTACGGTCAATGTTCCGAAATTTGCGGTGCCAACCACAGCTTTATACCCATTGTAGTCGAAGCTGTGCCCCTTAAACACTTCGAAAACTGGTCATCCCTAATGCTTGAAGACGCCTCGCTAGGAAGCTGAATACGGGGAATAGCGTTAGCCTTTTAAGCTAAAGATTGGTGGCTCCCTACCACCTCTAGTGAAATGCCTCAATTAAACCCTGCCCCCTGATTCACAATTTTTATTGTATCGTGACTTGTCCTTTTGTCTATAATGCCAAAAGTCCTAAAACACATTTTTAACCACAGCCCCATAGCACTCGAAGGGAAGACTGATCAAAAAAGCTCTTGAATTTGACCATGATCTTAAGCTTCTTTGACCAATTTATAAGCCCCACCCTCATGGGAGTACCCCTGATAGCCGTTGCCCTCCTCTTTCCTCTTGCTCTATTCATCTCCCCCTCCAATCAATGAATGACCAACCGAGTTGTCACCCTGCAAAGCTGATGCACTAATCGCATTACACAACAACTCTTCCTCCCGCTAAATCCCCAGGGCCACAAATGAGCTCTTATTATCACCTCCCTGCTTGTTTTACTGCTATCCCTTAACATACTAGGCCTTCTCCCATATACTTTTACACCCACAACCCAACTATCAATAAACATAGGATTTGCTATCCCCCTTTGATTAGCTACGGTCATTATTGGCCTACGTAACCAACCCACCGCCACCCTCGGTCATTTACTACCAGAGGGGACACCGATTGTCTTAATCCCTATACTTGTTATTATCGAAACCATTAGCCTGTTTATTCGACCATTGGCACTAGGGGTTCGATTAACAGCAAACCTCACAGCTGGACATTTGTTGATTCAACTTACCTCAACAGCAGTGTTCGTGTTACTTCCAATATCAATGCTTGCAGCACTTCTAGTTGCCGTCATCCTACTTATACTAACCCTATTAGAACTAGCAGTTGCCGTCATCCAAGCCTACGTCTTTGTACTTCTATTGACACTGTACCTACAGGAAAATATCTAATGAACCCCCAAGCACATGCATTTCATATAGTAGACCCGAGCCCGTGACCTTTGACAGGCGCCGTAGGTGCCCTCCTTATGACATCAGGCCTTGCAGTCTGATTCCACTTTCACACCACCACTCTAATAGCATTTGGAACCATCCTTCTTTTGCTCACAATATACCAATGATGGCGTGATATTGTACGAGAAGGAACTTTTCAAGGCCACCACACCCCCCCTGTTCAAAAAGGGCTACGCTATGGGATGATCCTATTTATCTCATCAGAAGTATTCTTTTTCCTTGGATTCTTTTGGGCCTTTTACCACTCAAGCCTAGCCCCTACACCTGAGCTTGGCGGATGCTGACCACCTGCGGGGATTATTACACTAGACCCATTTGAGGTCCCCCTTCTAAATACTGCCGTCTTACTAGCATCCGGTGTTACAGTAACTTGAGCTCACCACAGCATTATAGAAGGCAAACGAAAGCAAGCTATTCAATCCTTAACTATAACTGTTCTTTTGGGCTTCTACTTTACTGCCCTACAAGCCATAGAGTACTATGAAGCCCCTTTTACAATCGCCGATGGTGTGTACGGCTCAACATTTTTCGTTGCCACAGGCTTTCATGGCCTACATGTTATTATTGGCTCAACATTCTTAACAATCTGCCTAATCCGACAAACCTTTCACCACTTTACTTCTCAACACCATTTTGGATTTGAAGCAGCTGCCTGATACTGGCATTTTGTAGACGTCGTATGATTATTCTTATACGTATCAATCTACTGATGAGGCTCATATCTTTCTAGTATTAATTAGTACGAATGACTTCCAATCATTTAGTCTTGGTTATAATCCAAGGAGAGATAATGAACTTAATCCTGATATTTACAATTACCACCACCCTTTCCCTCCTCCTAGTGACACTATCCTTCTGACTCCCGCAGATAAACCCAGATGCAGAAAAACTTTCCCCCTACGAATGTGGATTTGACCCCCTCGGATCTGCACGGCTACCCTTCTCCTTACGCTTCTTTTTAATTGCTATTCTCTTTCTCCTCTTTGACCTAGAGATTGCACTAATTTTACCCCTCCCCTGAGGAAGCCAGCTGCTCAACCCAGCCCTCACATTCTTCTGGGTTGTAGTCATTCTTGCCCTACTTACCATTGGGTTAATTTACGAATGACTTCAAGGAGGACTTGAATGAGCGGAATAGGGCGTTAATCTAAACAAGACCTCTGATTTCGGCTCAGAAAATTATGGTTCAAGTCCATAACACCCTTATGACGTCAGCACATTTCACCTTTACCTCCTCCTTTTTTTTAGGTCTTGCAGGCCTAGCACTTCATCGAGTCCACCTCTTATCTGCCCTTTTATGCCTAGAGGGGATGATACTATCACTCTTTGTCGCACTATCCCTCTGAGCCCTTCAACTGAAAGTAGTGTTTTCCTCAACATCCCCTATATACCTTCTAGCCTTCTCAGCTTGCGAAGCCGGCGTAGGATTAGCCCTACTTGTTGCCACAACACGAACCCACGGGACAGATCGCATAAATAACCTCGTTCTACTACAATGCTAAAAATTCTTATTCCAACAATTATACTAATCCCCACAACCTGGCTGTTAACCCAAAAATGACTTTGAGCTATAACCACCACCCACAGCCTTATTATCGCCCTAGCCAGTCTCTCGTGAATAAAATGAAACTCAGAAACAGGCTGAACCTCTACGAACAGCTACCTAGGGACAGACCAACTCTCCACCCCCCTATTGGCCCTCACCTGCTGATTACTACCACTAATAATCCTGGCTAGTCAAAACCACACCCGCCTAGAACCCCTGAACCGACAGCGAATGTATATTTCCCTGCTGGTCTCTTTACAAATTTTCCTAATCACAGCATTTGGCGCAACTGAGTTAATACTATTTTATATTATATTTGAAGCAACCCTTATCCCAACACTAATCATTATCACCCGATGAGGTAACCAAGCTGAGCGACTTGACGCCGGTATGTATTTTTTATTTTATACACTAGCCGGATCTTTACCTTTACTTGTTGCCCTTCTCCTTCTACAACAAAATACGGGCACGTTATCCTTTCTCATCCTACAATACTCTAAACCAATAGTGATAGACTCATGAGCGGACAAAATCTGATGAGTTGGCTGCCTTCTTGCTTTCCTTGTAAAAATGCCTCTTTACGGCATCCACCTATGGCTCCCCAAAGCCCACGTTGAGGCCCCAGTAGCCGGATCTATAGTGCTAGCAGCAGTGCTACTGAAACTCGGAGGTTATGGCATAATACGAATAATCGTAATGCTTGAACCTTTAACCCAGGATATATCCTACCCATTTATTATTCTTGCCTTATGGGGTATCATTATAACAGGTTCGATCTGCTTACGACAAACCGACATAAAATCTCTAATCGCTTACTCATCCGTTAGCCACATAGGCCTCGTAGCAGCAGGCATCCTAATCCAGACCCCATGGAGCTTTACCGGGGCCATTATTTTAATAATTGCCCACGGCTTAGTATCATCTCTCTTATTCTGCCTGGCAAACTCAACTTACGAGCGAACCCACAGCCGAACTATAATTCTAGCCCGCGGATTACAAGCAATTTTCCCTCTCACAGCTGCCTGATGATTTATTGCCAGTCTAGCAAATCTTGCTCTGCCTCCGCTACCGAACCTAATGGGAGAACTAATAATCATAACAGCCCTATTTAAATGGTCCCACTGAACACTGCTCTTCACGGGATTGGGCACACTGATTACAGCTGCTTACTCACTTCATCTCTATATTACCACACAACGAGGACCCACCCCCTCCCACATTCTAGGCCTACAGCCCTTTCACACCCGGGAGCATCTATTAGTAGTTATACATCTTATACCCATCGTCCTCCTAATTACAAAGCCAGAATTAATGTGAGGGTGATTCTACTGTGAGTGTAGTTTAAAAAAAACGCTAGATTGTGATTCTAGAGATAAGGGTTAAAATCCCCTTACTCACCGAGGGAGGTTAAAAACAGCAAGAACTGCTAATTCTCGCAACCACGGTTAAATTCCGCGGCTCACTCGTGCTTCTGTAGGATAACAGTTATCCATTGGTCTTAGGAACCAAAAATTCTTGGTGCAAATCCAAGCAGTCGCTATGTCCCCCTTTCCCTATATGTTTGCAATAATTATTATCTTACTAATAGTCCCCCTGGTGAAATCATTAGTTATCAAAGACCACAATGAAATTCTATACTCTGCAAAAACAGCTGTCAAGTACGCATTTTTTCTAAGCGTAACACTAGCCCTGCTAACATGGTTTCATGACACAAAATTCACCCTAGACTTAATACCCTGGTTAATTACTGAAACTCTGCAAATCCCTATCACCCTTAACCTTGACCAGGCCGCACTGCTATTCATACCAACCGCCTTCTACGTAACATGATGAATTTTAGACTATTCACAGTGGTACATACAAGAAGACCCGGCACTACCTAAATTTATTAAACACCTCTTATTATTCCTCATTGCAATAATTGTACTAGTAACCGCAGATAACATATTTCAACTATTTATCGGGTGAGAAGGCGTAGGCATCATGTCCTTTCTTCTAATTGGCTGGTGACGGGGCCGTCAAGAAGCTAACATGGCAAGCATACAAGCAGTACTCTATAATCGAGTAGGAGATGTCGGCCTACTATTAGCAATAATTTGATTCCTATCGTACCTAAACACATGGGACATCACCACACTCTCATGCCTGTACGAATACACAGACTCAGAACTTCCCCTACTGGGCTTAATTGTTGCTGCCATGGGTAAATCGGCCCAATTTGGCCTCCACCCATGACTCCCAAGCGCCATAGAAGGTCCCACCCCTGTGTCAGCACTACTCCACTCGAGCACTATGGTTGTCGCAGGTATCTTTTTACTCATTCGATTCTCCCCCCTCATGATGTACCAACCTGATGCACTGACCGCTTGCCTATACGTAGGTGCTCTGACCACTTTCTTCTCTGCTGCTTGTGCTGCGGCCCAAAATGATATAAAAAAAATTGTAGCATTCTCAACAGCAAGCCAGCTAGGCCTGATAATAGTAGCAATTGGAATCAGCGCCCCCCAACTTGCACTCTACCACATCTGCTACCATGCATTCTTCAAGTCTATGCTTTTCATGTGTGTAGGAATTGTTTCCCACGCCCTCAACGGTGAACAAGACATCCGAAAAATAGGAGGCCTATTCAACCTTTTGCCAATTACCACCTCTTGTTTAATTCTTGGCTGCTTTTCGCTTATAGGAGCCCCCTTCCTATCAGCATTTTACTCAAAAGATTTTATTATTGAGACTATAAATGCCTCTAGCCTAAACTCATACGCTCTAGCCCTCACACTAATTGGCACCTGCATAACTGCGGTGTACTGCTGTCGACTAATTACCCTAGTGCTTCTAGCAGAGCCCCGATACAGCCCCCTTCCCTTCATATCCGTCGAAGACAAAATTAATGCTAAACCCCTAATTCAGTTAGCTCTTGCAACAATTTACATAGGCTCTATTCTTGCCCGCCTAGCCCCAATTCACAGCTCCCCCTACCTTACATTCCCCCTTTTTACAAAATTCTCAATTATCATCATTACACTGCTAGGAATAGTAATTTCCCTAACCATGCTAGATGTAGCAAAAAACCAACCCCAAAACCCCTCCACCCGAAAACCTGTAAATTACACTAACATAGAAGCCTACTACCGCGCAACTGTTCACCGCCCAGCCTCTACCTTGAAACTTGTCTTTGGGGAACTGCTTGGCTCCCTCTCCATTGACAACGCTTGACTACAGCGCTTTGGCCTTGCAGGCGTACACATAGTGCTAACTTCCTTCTTCAAAAACACAAAACGTGTTTACAAGGCAACAATGGTTGTAGTAGTCCTTCTTATTTTACTTTTTATGTTTATATATGGAACCTACTGCCTCCTACACTTTACGAATTGACCCCCGACAATTTCCCCGCGTTACCTCTAATACAACGAAAAGGGTAAATAATAATGCCACACCTGCCACAAACAATATCCCAGCCCCCTCATAATACATTCAGGAGACACCACTAGCACTCTCCCCAACTACTAAATCTTGGGTTGTCTCCAATCGAATGTCACACCGCTCGCATCAAATCCACCATCACGCTATCACCACTACTATTAAGTACCCCACAATAAAAACCACCACTGGACGATCACCTCACCCCTCCGGATACGGCTCTGAAGCCAAAGCTACAGAATAAGCAAAAACAACGAGCATCCCCCCCAGATAAATTAAAAACAGAATCAAAGACAGGAAGGAACTCCCATGTTGAATTAGCATCCCACACCCCGCCCCGGAAACTACAACCAACCCCAGGGCAGCAAAAAAAGGAGCCGGGTTAGATGCCACCCCTGTCATTCCAATAATTAACCCCCATATACACAAGCCAGATAAAAATTTCATTACTTTTACTTGGACTTTAACCAAGACCCGCGGCTTGAAACACCGCCGTTGTCCTTCAACTATAAAAGCTGCCCGTAATGGCCAACCTACGAAAAACTCACCCTCTGCTAAAAATTGTCAACAACGCACTAATTGACCTCCCCGCCCCAGCCAACATCTCTGCGTGATGAAACTTCGGCTCTCTGCTTCTCCTCTGCTTGATCATACAAATTCTCACAGGACTCTTCCTGGCCATACACTACACCCCTGATATCTACACAGCCTTTTCTTCTGTTACTCACATCACACGAGACGTTAATTATGGGTGAATTCTTCGCAACTTACATGCCAACGGAGCTTCATTCTTCTTCATCTGCTTATACCTACATATTGGCCGAGGCCTTTACTATGGCTCCTACGTGTACATAAAAACATGAAACGTTGGCGTCGTTCTACTCCTCTTAGTCATAGCAACCGCGTTTGTGGGCTACGTCCTCCCCTGAGGTCAAATATCCTTTTGAGGTGCTACAGTAATCACAAACCTACTCTCAGCAATCCCATACATTGGTGATCAATTGGTACGTTGAATCTGAGGCGGATTTTCTGTTGACAATGCCACCCTTACACGATTCTTTGCCTTCCATTTTATTTTACCATTTTTAATCGTCGCAGCTACTGCAGTTCATGCCCTCTTCCTACACGAAACAGGATCGAACAACCCAACGGGGCTAAACTCAGACGCAGATAAAATCTCCTTCCACCCTTACTTTTCCTACAAAGACCTTCTTGGCTTCCTAATTCTTCTCACCGCACTAGGAGCCCTAGCCTTATTTAACCCAAACCTCCTAGGTGACCCCGACAACTTTACCCCCGCCAACCCAATAGTCACACCAACCCATATTAAACCTGAGTGATACTTCTTATTTGCCTACGCCATCTTGCGATCAATTCCAAATAAACTAGGGGGAGTCTTAGCTTTATTATTCTCAATCCTCATCCTCATACTTGTACCAATACTACACACATCCAAGCAACAGGGCCTTACATTCCGACCCCTATCCCAACTTCTATTCTGACTATTAGTAGCAGACGTGGCAATCCTCACATGGATCGGAGGCATACCTGCAGAACCCCCCTTTATCATCATCGGCCAAGTCGCCTCAGCCCTTTATTTTACAATTTTCCTCATCCTTAACCCCCTAGCCGGATGATTCGAAAACAAGACACTTGACTGATCTTGCCCTAGTAGCTTAACCCCAAAGCGCCGGTCTTGTAATCCGGAGATTGGAAGTTAAACTCTTCCCTAGCGCCAGGAAAAAGAGACTTTAACTCCTATCACTGACTCCCAAAGCCAGCATTTTACTTAAACTATTTCCTGTTAATGCCTATACATGGGATTGAATGTTAAGAAAACTTTCGCTATGTACTATTCCACTATTATTGTATTAGTACATATATATTATGCTCGAGTACATACGTTCCATGTTAGCACACATTCATTTCATGAGTTGAGGACATACATATCATGCTTGAATAAAAGAAATGTAAAGTAGTAGCGCATGAAATGGATATTTTACATATTTCTGAAAGCATAAACTGCTAGTGATCATGAATATATTTATTACCATTCATTCTCACATGTTTAAGAAGACTCAAATGAGACTACACTATTCTAGTATCAAATGGGAATGGGTTTAACTTGAGCGATTGGTTGATCTACCACATCATTATCTCAACAATGATCCCCTGCAAAGATTCAACCGAAATTGGAACTCAATAATTAGTGTAGTAAGAGACCAGCAACCAGTATAAATAAATGTACAATATTATTGATGGTCAGGGACAGTAATTGTGGGGGTAACACACTGTGAATTATTCCTGGCATTTGGTTCCTACTTCAGGGCCATACAAGGTAAACATTTCCCCTTAACTTGGTGGACGCTTGCATTGACTAATGCGGTTAACTTGATTGTCCATGACCCACCATGCCAAGGCGTTCTTTTATATGCATCTGGTTCCTTTTTTTTTTAGGTCACTTTCATTTAGCATTCAAATCACTTTCAAAGCGATGACAGTTAAGGTAGAACATTTCATCTTTATATTAATGTATTTTCTGTAAAGCTTCGAAGACATGACCTTAAGCATTGCATGATATTATATCAGGTGCATACGTATACCTCTTTTTCCCCCCCTGAAAATTTTAAACCTCCCCATAAATGTGTTAAAATCCCGACAAACCCCCCTACCCCCCTTAGTCGGACGAATTCGAATTGTGCCCTGTCAAACCCCTAAAACAGGATAAGATCCGGCCGACTGCTAACGAGTATCAAACATTAGCGGAAGTTAACGTACAAAAGGTAACCTAAATAAAAACACAACAAAATTCGCCTGAGTAACTATCTTTTCACAAACCACTCAATCCTAACCTTCTCTAAACAAATATAATACAACAAACCTCTTCTCCCCCTCTGATGGTTTATAAGGTTTGCGTGGAGGTGTTCGATAAGTAATTCACGCCATTACTAAAGTGAAAAAAAAGGTGAATAATAATGCTATCCCCCCTACAACTAATATCACAATAACTTCGTAATACAACCAAGGTATACTAACGGCACTTACTTCCATCGCTAAATTTTTTGTTACAACCTCATAAATAATAAGATACCACTTATATGCTGCTCAGAGTCATGCTTCTACTAATATAGCCAAAGCGCCTAAAACAAAAAGAATTGCAGGACGATCACCTCAGCCCCCGGGATAATGTTCTACGGCCAAAGCCGTAGTGTAATTTCCCATGAGAAGCACCCCCAACATAAAAGCTAAAAATAAAATAAATGAGAGGAACAAACTTTCAAAATAGACCATAATACCACATCCAGCCCCTGTTGCAACAACCCAGCAATAGGAGACATAGAAGGGTCGTGGGTCTTTAGCGATGTCTGGGACGCCTAAGGCGAGCCCGAGGAAGTATATGCCGTTGGAAAATTTCATATTCTTTTACCTGGACTTTAACCAGATCTTGCAACTCAAATGCCGCCAATGTTTATAAAAGCTTTCCCCCGCTCTCGGACATTGAAGGTTGACTATTCTAATCACCCATTCATTGCACACTTGTTCTACTAAAGAGTGGGCACCATACATTTATGATGTTTGCTGTGTGCACACACACTATGTATATATATATAGTGTATAAGTTAAACACACTTTATATAGTTATACACACATACTGTAAAAGTAAAACATACCACAAATGGGGGCACACTTCACATTAATGTTGTATACACACAATTGTATGCCGCAGACGGATATGTGTGCAAGTCACATGTACACTTTATAGTGTTATACTATACATTTATGATGTTTGCTGTGTGCACACACACTATGTATATATATATAGTGTATAAGTTAAACACACTTTATATAGTTATACACACATACTGTAAAAGTAAAACATACCACAAATGGGGGCACACTTCACATTAATGTTGTATACACACAATTGTATGCCGCAGACGGATATGTGTGCAAGTCACATGTACACTTTATAGTGTTATACTATACATTTATGATGTTTGCTGTGTGCACACACACTATATATATATATAGTGTATAAGTTAAACACACTTTATATAGTTATACACACATATTGTAAAAGTAAAACATACCACAAATGGGGGCACACTTCACATTAATGTTGTATACACACAATTGTATGCCACAGACGGATATGTGTGCACATATCTGCTAACGTAGCTTAAACAAAGCATAATACTGAAGATATTAAGATGAACCCTGAAAAGTTTCGTAAGCACAAAGGCCTGGTCCCGACTTTACTATCAGCTTCGACCCAAATTATACATGCAAGTATCCGCACACCTGTGAGAATGCCCTCAATCCCCCGCCCGGGGATGAGGAGCTGGCATCAGGCACACAATGTAGCCCAAGACGCCTTGCTACGCCACACCCCCAAGGGAACTCAGCAGTAATAAACATTAAGACATAAGTGAAAACTTGACTTAATTAAGGTTAACTTAGGGCCGGTAAAACTCGTGCCAGCCACCGCGGTTATACGAGAGGCCCGAGTTGATAGATGACGGCGTAAAGGGTGGTTAGGGGTTAACATTAATTAAAGCCAAAGACCTACCGAGCTGTCATACGCACCCGAAGGCACGAAGCCCAAATACGAAAGCAGCTTTATCTCCCCCCGACCCCACGAAAGCTAAGGAACAAACTGGGATTAGATACCCCACTATGCTTAGCCTTAAACTTAGATGTTGAATTTACGAGTAACATCCGCCAGGGAACTACGAGCGCTAGCTTGAAACCCAAAGGACTTGACGGTGTCTCAGACCCACCTAGAGGAGCCTGTTCTAGAACCGATAATCCACGTTAAACCTCACCACCCCTTGTTCATTCAGCCTGTATACCGCCGTCGCAAGCTTACCCTGTGAAGGCTTAACAGTAAGCAAAATGGGAATATCCCAAGACGTCAGGTCGAGGTGCAGCCTACGGAGTGGGAAGAAATGGGCTACATTTTCTGTAACAGAATACTACGAATTACACCATGAAATTGGTGTTTGAAGGTGGATTTAGCAGTAAAAAACAAATAGAGAGTCTTTTTGAACATGGCTCTGAGACGCGTACACACCGCCCGTCGCCCTCCCCGTAAACACACATACTAGTAAATAACCAAATTAAACAAAAAAGGGGAGGTAAGTCGTAACATGGTAAGTGTACCGGAAGGTGCACTTGGAACATCAGAATGTGGCCGAGACAGTTAGGCACCTCCCTTACACTGAGACTACATCCATGCAAGTTGGATCATTCTGAGCTAAATAGCTAGCTCACTCAACCAAAATGAACCAGATAATATATCTAATTTTTCCCAACCCAAACCCAATAAACTAAAACATTTTACCGTCCTAGTATAGGCGATAGAAAAGAAACTACCGAAGCAATAGAAATAGTACCGCAAGGGAAAGCTGAAAAAGTAATGAAATAACCCGTTAAAGCACTAAAAAGCAGAGATTTATCCTCGTACCTTTTGCATCATGATTTAGCTAGCACCTTTGAGCAAAAAGAATTTTAGTTCAAAACCCCGAAACCAAGTGAGCTACCCCGAGACAGCCTATTATAGGGCCAACCCGTCTCTGTGGCAAAAGAGTGGGAAGATCTCCGGGTAGCAGTGATAAACTTACCGAACTTGGTGATAGCTGGTTACTTGGGAAATGGATAGAAGTTCAGCCTCGTTCTCCTCACACCAAAAAAGCAACGCTGCACAATGGAGTAGAGTAAAATACGAGAGTTAGTCAAAGGGGGTACAGCCCCTTTGAACAGGATACAACCTGCCCAGGAGGTTAAGGATCATATTAACTAAAATAACTGCTTTAGTGGGCCTAGAAGCAGCCACCTATTAGAAAGCGTTAAAGCTCAAGCAGATAACAACATTTA
Organism: Salminus brasiliensis; assembly: GCF_030463535.1. NCBI lineage: Eukaryota > Metazoa > Chordata > Actinopteri > Characiformes > Bryconidae > Salminus > Salminus brasiliensis. The sequence goes on from NW_027326664.1 coordinate 15,038, forward strand.
TTATTCTGATAATATATTTCCTAAACCCCTAACCCTACCAAGTTATTCCATGCCACCATGGAAGCAATACTGCTAAAATGAGTAACAAGAAGACACCCTCTTCTCCTAGCCCACGTGTAAGTTAGATCGGACCAACCACTAACAATTAACGAATCCAACCCAAGAGGAAACTGTGCATAAATAATGAAAACAAGAAATACCCACACACCCCTCATCGTTAACCCTACACTGGAGAGCCGATAGGAAAGACTTAAAGAAAAAGAAGGAACTCGGCAAATCTAAGCCTCGCCTGTTTACCAAAAACATCGCCTCCCGCAAATACCGAAGTATAGGAGGTCCTACCTGCCCAGTGATTATATTCAACGGCCGCGGTATCCTGACCGTGCTAAGGTAGCGAAATCACTTGTCTTTTAAATGAAGACCTGTATGAATGGTGGAACGAGGGCTTAACTGTCTCCTTTTTCAGGTCAGTGAAATTGATCTGCCCGTGCAGAAGCGGACATATACATGCAAGACGAGAAGACCCTTTGGAGCTTAAGACTTAAGAGTCAACTGCGTTAAGAATTTTGACTAAAAAAATTAAGATTAACCACCACTGACTCTGCGCCTTCGGTTGGGGCGACCGCGGGGGAAACAAAGCCCCCACGCAGAATGGGATAACCCTTAAACTAAGAGAGACATCTCTAAGTCACAGAACCTCTGACTTAATGATCCGGCACAAACCGATCAACGAACCAAGTTACCCTAGGGATAACAGCGCAATCCCCTTCAAGAGCCCGTATCAACAAGGGGGTTTACGACCTCGATGTTGGATCAGGACATCCTAATGGTGCAGCCGCTATTAAGGGTTCGTTTGTTCAACGATTAAAGTCCTACGTGATCTGAGTTCAGACCGGAGCAATCCAGGTCAGTTTCTATCTGTATCACTATTTTTCCTAGTACGAAAGGACCGGAAAAATGAGGCCCATGCCACAGGCACGCCTCCTATTAACTTGATGAAAACAACTCAATCAAGTAATAATAGGTACCTCTCTCCCCGAGAGAAGGGAGCGCAGCTGGTGTGGCAGAGCCTGGTAATTGCCAAAGACCTAAGCTCTTTTTACAGGGGTTCAAATCCTCTCACCAGTTAATGTTGAATGTCCTAATCTACCTAATTCACCCCATCATCCTTATCGTATTTATTCTTTTAGCAGTAGCTTTCCTCACATTGGTTGAACGAAAAGTTCTCGGCTACATACAACTACGAAAAGGCCCTAACATTGTAGGACCCTACGGCATTCTTCAACCCATCGCAGACGGAGTTAAACTCTTCTTAAAAGAACCAGTACGACCTTCAACCTCCTCCCCCTTCTTATTCCTGGCAACACCTGTTCTAGCTTTGACACTAGCTCTAACCCTGTGAGCCCCAATACCCACCCCACACCCATTCACCAACCTAAATCTAGGCATTCTATTTATTATAGCCTTGTCCAGTCTCACTGTCTACTCCACCCTAGGCTCTGGGTGAGCATCTAATTCAAAATATGCCCTAATTGGAGCACTTCGTGCCGTAGCACAAGCCATCTCTTACGAAGTCAGCCTTGGCCTGATCCTTTTGGCTACAATTGTAGTAGCTGGCAGCTTTTCCCTCCCATTATTTAGTATGGCACAGGAAAGCACTTGACTCTTCTTACCGGCATGGCCCCTAATAATAATGTGATTTGTTACCACCCTGGCCGAAACAAATCGAGCACCCTTCGACCTCACTGAGGGGGAATCAGAGCTGGTCTCAGGGTTTAATGTAGAGTACGCAGCGGGGCCTTTCGCGCTCTTCTTTTTAGCTGAATATGCTACTATTTTATTCATAAACGCATTAACAACAATTCTATTTTTTGGCACTTCAAATAATCAACTAGCCCCCGAACTTACCTCAATCAACCTACTGGTCAAAACGACCCTTCTAACTACACTTTTTCTGTGAGTCCGTGCTTCATACCCACGCTTTCGCTATGACCAACTAATACACCTGGTGTGAAAAAACTTTCTACCCTTAGCACTAGCCTTTGTGTTGTGGTATATTGCCTTACCACTTTCACTCATCAGCATTCCCCCACAACTAATCTAAAATCTCAAGAGCCGTGCCTGAATGTTTAAGGACCACTTTGATAGAGTGACTTATGGGGGTTAAAATCCCCCCAGCTCTTAGAAAGAAAGGGCTCGAACCTTTGCCCAGGAGATCAAAACTCCTAGTGCTTCCGCTACACCACTTTCTAGTGAAGTCAGCTAATTAAGCTCTTGGGCCCATACCCCAAAAATGAAGGCTAAAATCCTTCCTTTACTAATGAATCCCCGCATCTATCTCACCCTGATTTTTGCATTAGTCCTGGGAACAACTATTACCATCACCAGCTCACATTGACTGCTTGCCTGAATAGGCCTCGAACTGAGCACTCTATCCATTATCCCAATAATAGCCTACCAACACCACCCACGAGCAGTAGAAGCCTCCATCAAATATTTTTTAGTCCAAGCAGCCGCTGCCGCCACAATTCTATTCGCCGCAATTGTGAACGCATCCCTGACAGGAGAATGAGACATCTCCCACACCCCCCATCCAGCCTCTACCGCAATACTAACAGCAGCATTAGCCCTTAAAATAGGCCTCGCACCTCTGCACTTCTGGCTGCCAGAAGTAATACAGGGGTTGGACTTAACTATGGGATTAATCATGGCAACCTGACAAAAACTAGCACCACTAGCACTACTTTATCAAATCTCCCCAATACTTAACCCCTCACTACTAATCTTCTTTGGACTTTCATCAACCGTTATCGCGGGTTGAGAAGGCCTCAACCAAACACAACTGCGTAAACTTATAGCCTATTCTTCAATCGCCCACCTTGGCTGAATAACTGTAATTATTCAAGCAGCCCCATCCCTCACCCTCATAGCCCTGCTCATGTATGTTATTATAACCGCAGCAGCCTTTTTAACCTTTAAAGTAATAATAACCACTAAAATCAATACCCTCGCCCTCGCCTGAACCAAAAACCCCCTAATTACAACCACCGCTGTTCTTACCCTACTCTCGTTAAGTGGCCTCCCCCCACTTTCAGGATTCCTGCCTAAATGACTAATTCTACAAGAATTAACTAATCAAAATCTCCCCCTCCCCGCCACCCTAATAGCCCTAAGCGCCCTACTAAGCTTATATTTCTACCTGCGTCTATGTTATACAATGACATTAACAATCTCACCAAACATAAATAACTCGATAGCATCCTGACGTCTCCACTCAACCCAGCCCACACTCCTAGCCACCCTGATAACCTCAGGATCCCTAATAATTCTCCCGCTCACACCAATTGCTGTCACACTTTTAAACTAGAGACTTAGGTTTAACCTAGACCAAGAGCCTTCAAAGCTCTAAGCAGAAGTGAAAATCTTCTAGTCCCTGATAAGACTTGCAGGACTTTATCCCACACCTTTTGAATGCAACTCAAACACTCTAATTAAGCTAAAGCCTTTCTAGATGAGAGGGCCTTGATCCCACAAACTCTTAGTTAACAGCTAAGCGCTCAAACCAGCGAGCATTCATCTACCTTCCCGCCGCGAGAAAAAGGCGGGAAGACCCAGGCAGGGGGCAACCTACGCTTTTAGGTTTGCAATCTAACGTGCTTTACACCACAAGGCCTGATAGGAAAAGGACTTAAACCTTTGTACATGGAGCTACAATCCACCGCCTAACCCTCGGCCACCCTACCTGTGACAGTCACACGTTGATTTTTCTCCACCAACCATAAAGATATTGGCACCCTCTACCTAGTATTTGGTGCTTGGGCTGGCATAGTTGGTACAGCTCTAAGTCTCCTAATCCGAGCAGAACTCAGCCAGCCAGGGTCCCTACTTGGGGACGACCAGATTTATAATGTGATTGTTACTGCACATGCGTTTGTGATAATCTTCTTCATAGTTATGCCAGTCATGATCGGGGGCTTTGGTAATTGACTGGTACCCCTGATAATTGGAGCCCCTGACATAGCTTTTCCTCGCATGAACAATATAAGCTTTTGACTTCTACCCCCGTCTTTTCTTCTACTCCTCGCTTCCTCTGGGGTAGAAGCAGGGGCTGGAACAGGTTGGACTGTGTATCCCCCTCTTGCAGGGAACATCGCTCACGCAGGGGCTTCTGTTGATTTAACTATCTTCTCGCTCCACCTTGCTGGTGTTTCCTCAATTCTAGGGGCTATCAACTTTATTACCACGATTATTAATATAAAACCACCAGCTGCCTCCCAATACCAAACACCCCTGTTCGTCTGGGCGGTGTTAATTACAGCGGTCTTGCTACTTCTCTCTCTACCCGTCCTGGCAGCCGGGATCACAATACTCCTTACAGACCGGAACTTAAACACCACTTTTTTCGACCCTGCGGGGGGAGGTGACCCCATCCTATACCAACACTTGTTTTGGTTTTTTGGACATCCTGAGGTGTATATTTTAATTTTACCCGGCTTCGGGATGATCTCACACATTGTAGCCTACTACTCAGGGAAAAAGGAGCCTTTCGGTTATATAGGAATGGTTTGAGCCATAATAGCAATTGGCCTGTTAGGCTTTATCGTCTGGGCGCATCATATGTTTACGGTGGGGATAGACGTTGACACTCGAGCTTACTTCACCTCAGCAACAATAATCATTGCCATCCCCACGGGTGTTAAAGTTTTTAGCTGATTGGCCACTTTACATGGAGGCTCTGTCAAATGGGAGACTCCCCTTCTTTGAGCACTTGGGTTCATCTTTCTCTTCACAGTTGGGGGGCTAACTGGAATTGTCCTTGCCAATTCATCCCTAGACATTGTCCTGCACGACACCTACTACGTAGTTGCCCACTTCCACTATGTGTTGTCAATAGGGGCTGTTTTTGCCATTATGGGGGCCTTCGTTCATTGATTCCCACTGTTTACCGGCTACACCTTGCACAGCACTTGAACAAAAATCCACTTTGGGGCAATATTTGTGGGTGTTAACCTGACTTTTTTCCCACAACACTTCCTGGGCTTAGCAGGAATGCCACGACGCTATTCGGACTACCCGGACGCTTATACCTTGTGAAATACAGTTTCTTCTATCGGCTCCCTAATTTCCCTGGTTGCAGTAATCATATTCCTCTTTATTTTATGAGAGGCATTTGCCGCCAAACGAGAGGTTGCATCTGTAGAATTTACCCTAACAAATGTTGAGTGATTACACGGATGCCCCCCTCCCTACCACACATTTGAGGAGCCAGCTTATGTTCAAATCCAACCATGACGAGAAAGGAGGGAATCGAACCCCCGTAGACTGGTTTCAAGCCAGTCACATAACCACTCTGACACTTTCTTAAAATACTAGTAAAATAGAACATTACACTGCCTTGTCAAGGCAGAATTGCGGGTTGAAATCCCGCGTATTTTGAGCTTTTTAGCTTATGGCACATCCCTCACAACTAGGATTCCAAGACGCGGCCTCCCCTGTAATAGAAGAACTTCTCCACTTTCACGATCACGCACTCATAATCGCTTTCCTCATTAGCACTTTAGTATTATACATTATTGTTGCCATGGTCACCACTAAGTTAACCAACAAGTATATTTTAGACTCTCAAGAAATTGAAATTGTATGAACCATCCTACCGGCAGTTATTTTAATTCTTATTGCACTACCCTCCCTCCGCATCCTTTATCTAATGGATGAAGTCAACGACCCCCATCTCACGGTCAAAGCCGTAGGACATCAGTGATACTGAAGCTATGAATACACAGATTATGAAGATCTTGCCTTTGACTCCTACATGGTTCCCACTCAGGATCTAACCCCCGGACAATTCCGGCTACTCGAAACAGACCACCGCATGGTAATCCCCATGGAGTCCCCCATTCGAATTCTAGTGTCAGCTGAGGACGTCTTACACTCATGGGCTGTACCCGCTCTAGGCGTAAAAATGGACGCAGTTCCAGGACGCCTCAACCAAACAGCCTTCATCACCACACGTCCTGGCGTGTACTACGGTCAATGTTCCGAAATTTGCGGTGCCAACCACAGCTTTATACCCATTGTAGTCGAAGCTGTGCCCCTTAAACACTTCGAAAACTGGTCATCCCTAATGCTTGAAGACGCCTCGCTAGGAAGCTGAATACGGGGAATAGCGTTAGCCTTTTAAGCTAAAGATTGGTGGCTCCCTACCACCTCTAGTGAAATGCCTCAATTAAACCCTGCCCCCTGATTCACAATTTTTATTGTATCGTGACTTGTCCTTTTGTCTATAATGCCAAAAGTCCTAAAACACATTTTTAACCACAGCCCCATAGCACTCGAAGGGAAGACTGATCAAAAAAGCTCTTGAATTTGACCATGATCTTAAGCTTCTTTGACCAATTTATAAGCCCCACCCTCATGGGAGTACCCCTGATAGCCGTTGCCCTCCTCTTTCCTCTTGCTCTATTCATCTCCCCCTCCAATCAATGAATGACCAACCGAGTTGTCACCCTGCAAAGCTGATGCACTAATCGCATTACACAACAACTCTTCCTCCCGCTAAATCCCCAGGGCCACAAATGAGCTCTTATTATCACCTCCCTGCTTGTTTTACTGCTATCCCTTAACATACTAGGCCTTCTCCCATATACTTTTACACCCACAACCCAACTATCAATAAACATAGGATTTGCTATCCCCCTTTGATTAGCTACGGTCATTATTGGCCTACGTAACCAACCCACCGCCACCCTCGGTCATTTACTACCAGAGGGGACACCGATTGTCTTAATCCCTATACTTGTTATTATCGAAACCATTAGCCTGTTTATTCGACCATTGGCACTAGGGGTTCGATTAACAGCAAACCTCACAGCTGGACATTTGTTGATTCAACTTACCTCAACAGCAGTGTTCGTGTTACTTCCAATATCAATGCTTGCAGCACTTCTAGTTGCCGTCATCCTACTTATACTAACCCTATTAGAACTAGCAGTTGCCGTCATCCAAGCCTACGTCTTTGTACTTCTATTGACACTGTACCTACAGGAAAATATCTAATGAACCCCCAAGCACATGCATTTCATATAGTAGACCCGAGCCCGTGACCTTTGACAGGCGCCGTAGGTGCCCTCCTTATGACATCAGGCCTTGCAGTCTGATTCCACTTTCACACCACCACTCTAATAGCATTTGGAACCATCCTTCTTTTGCTCACAATATACCAATGATGGCGTGATATTGTACGAGAAGGAACTTTTCAAGGCCACCACACCCCCCCTGTTCAAAAAGGGCTACGCTATGGGATGATCCTATTTATCTCATCAGAAGTATTCTTTTTCCTTGGATTCTTTTGGGCCTTTTACCACTCAAGCCTAGCCCCTACACCTGAGCTTGGCGGATGCTGACCACCTGCGGGGATTATTACACTAGACCCATTTGAGGTCCCCCTTCTAAATACTGCCGTCTTACTAGCATCCGGTGTTACAGTAACTTGAGCTCACCACAGCATTATAGAAGGCAAACGAAAGCAAGCTATTCAATCCTTAACTATAACTGTTCTTTTGGGCTTCTACTTTACTGCCCTACAAGCCATAGAGTACTATGAAGCCCCTTTTACAATCGCCGATGGTGTGTACGGCTCAACATTTTTCGTTGCCACAGGCTTTCATGGCCTACATGTTATTATTGGCTCAACATTCTTAACAATCTGCCTAATCCGACAAACCTTTCACCACTTTACTTCTCAACACCATTTTGGATTTGAAGCAGCTGCCTGATACTGGCATTTTGTAGACGTCGTATGATTATTCTTATACGTATCAATCTACTGATGAGGCTCATATCTTTCTAGTATTAATTAGTACGAATGACTTCCAATCATTTAGTCTTGGTTATAATCCAAGGAGAGATAATGAACTTAATCCTGATATTTACAATTACCACCACCCTTTCCCTCCTCCTAGTGACACTATCCTTCTGACTCCCGCAGATAAACCCAGATGCAGAAAAACTTTCCCCCTACGAATGTGGATTTGACCCCCTCGGATCTGCACGGCTACCCTTCTCCTTACGCTTCTTTTTAATTGCTATTCTCTTTCTCCTCTTTGACCTAGAGATTGCACTAATTTTACCCCTCCCCTGAGGAAGCCAGCTGCTCAACCCAGCCCTCACATTCTTCTGGGTTGTAGTCATTCTTGCCCTACTTACCATTGGGTTAATTTACGAATGACTTCAAGGAGGACTTGAATGAGCGGAATAGGGCGTTAATCTAAACAAGACCTCTGATTTCGGCTCAGAAAATTATGGTTCAAGTCCATAACACCCTTATGACGTCAGCACATTTCACCTTTACCTCCTCCTTTTTTTTAGGTCTTGCAGGCCTAGCACTTCATCGAGTCCACCTCTTATCTGCCCTTTTATGCCTAGAGGGGATGATACTATCACTCTTTGTCGCACTATCCCTCTGAGCCCTTCAACTGAAAGTAGTGTTTTCCTCAACATCCCCTATATACCTTCTAGCCTTCTCAGCTTGCGAAGCCGGCGTAGGATTAGCCCTACTTGTTGCCACAACACGAACCCACGGGACAGATCGCATAAATAACCTCGTTCTACTACAATGCTAAAAATTCTTATTCCAACAATTATACTAATCCCCACAACCTGGCTGTTAACCCAAAAATGACTTTGAGCTATAACCACCACCCACAGCCTTATTATCGCCCTAGCCAGTCTCTCGTGAATAAAATGAAACTCAGAAACAGGCTGAACCTCTACGAACAGCTACCTAGGGACAGACCAACTCTCCACCCCCCTATTGGCCCTCACCTGCTGATTACTACCACTAATAATCCTGGCTAGTCAAAACCACACCCGCCTAGAACCCCTGAACCGACAGCGAATGTATATTTCCCTGCTGGTCTCTTTACAAATTTTCCTAATCACAGCATTTGGCGCAACTGAGTTAATACTATTTTATATTATATTTGAAGCAACCCTTATCCCAACACTAATCATTATCACCCGATGAGGTAACCAAGCTGAGCGACTTGACGCCGGTATGTATTTTTTATTTTATACACTAGCCGGATCTTTACCTTTACTTGTTGCCCTTCTCCTTCTACAACAAAATACGGGCACGTTATCCTTTCTCATCCTACAATACTCTAAACCAATAGTGATAGACTCATGAGCGGACAAAATCTGATGAGTTGGCTGCCTTCTTGCTTTCCTTGTAAAAATGCCTCTTTACGGCATCCACCTATGGCTCCCCAAAGCCCACGTTGAGGCCCCAGTAGCCGGATCTATAGTGCTAGCAGCAGTGCTACTGAAACTCGGAGGTTATGGCATAATACGAATAATCGTAATGCTTGAACCTTTAACCCAGGATATATCCTACCCATTTATTATTCTTGCCTTATGGGGTATCATTATAACAGGTTCGATCTGCTTACGACAAACCGACATAAAATCTCTAATCGCTTACTCATCCGTTAGCCACATAGGCCTCGTAGCAGCAGGCATCCTAATCCAGACCCCATGGAGCTTTACCGGGGCCATTATTTTAATAATTGCCCACGGCTTAGTATCATCTCTCTTATTCTGCCTGGCAAACTCAACTTACGAGCGAACCCACAGCCGAACTATAATTCTAGCCCGCGGATTACAAGCAATTTTCCCTCTCACAGCTGCCTGATGATTTATTGCCAGTCTAGCAAATCTTGCTCTGCCTCCGCTACCGAACCTAATGGGAGAACTAATAATCATAACAGCCCTATTTAAATGGTCCCACTGAACACTGCTCTTCACGGGATTGGGCACACTGATTACAGCTGCTTACTCACTTCATCTCTATATTACCACACAACGAGGACCCACCCCCTCCCACATTCTAGGCCTACAGCCCTTTCACACCCGGGAGCATCTATTAGTAGTTATACATCTTATACCCATCGTCCTCCTAATTACAAAGCCAGAATTAATGTGAGGGTGATTCTACTGTGAGTGTAGTTTAAAAAAAACGCTAGATTGTGATTCTAGAGATAAGGGTTAAAATCCCCTTACTCACCGAGGGAGGTTAAAAACAGCAAGAACTGCTAATTCTCGCAACCACGGTTAAATTCCGCGGCTCACTCGTGCTTCTGTAGGATAACAGTTATCCATTGGTCTTAGGAACCAAAAATTCTTGGTGCAAATCCAAGCAGTCGCTATGTCCCCCTTTCCCTATATGTTTGCAATAATTATTATCTTACTAATAGTCCCCCTGGTGAAATCATTAGTTATCAAAGACCACAATGAAATTCTATACTCTGCAAAAACAGCTGTCAAGTACGCATTTTTTCTAAGCGTAACACTAGCCCTGCTAACATGGTTTCATGACACAAAATTCACCCTAGACTTAATACCCTGGTTAATTACTGAAACTCTGCAAATCCCTATCACCCTTAACCTTGACCAGGCCGCACTGCTATTCATACCAACCGCCTTCTACGTAACATGATGAATTTTAGACTATTCACAGTGGTACATACAAGAAGACCCGGCACTACCTAAATTTATTAAACACCTCTTATTATTCCTCATTGCAATAATTGTACTAGTAACCGCAGATAACATATTTCAACTATTTATCGGGTGAGAAGGCGTAGGCATCATGTCCTTTCTTCTAATTGGCTGGTGACGGGGCCGTCAAGAAGCTAACATGGCAAGCATACAAGCAGTACTCTATAATCGAGTAGGAGATGTCGGCCTACTATTAGCAATAATTTGATTCCTATCGTACCTAAACACATGGGACATCACCACACTCTCATGCCTGTACGAATACACAGACTCAGAACTTCCCCTACTGGGCTTAATTGTTGCTGCCATGGGTAAATCGGCCCAATTTGGCCTCCACCCATGACTCCCAAGCGCCATAGAAGGTCCCACCCCTGTGTCAGCACTACTCCACTCGAGCACTATGGTTGTCGCAGGTATCTTTTTACTCATTCGATTCTCCCCCCTCATGATGTACCAACCTGATGCACTGACCGCTTGCCTATACGTAGGTGCTCTGACCACTTTCTTCTCTGCTGCTTGTGCTGCGGCCCAAAATGATATAAAAAAAATTGTAGCATTCTCAACAGCAAGCCAGCTAGGCCTGATAATAGTAGCAATTGGAATCAGCGCCCCCCAACTTGCACTCTACCACATCTGCTACCATGCATTCTTCAAGTCTATGCTTTTCATGTGTGTAGGAATTGTTTCCCACGCCCTCAACGGTGAACAAGACATCCGAAAAATAGGAGGCCTATTCAACCTTTTGCCAATTACCACCTCTTGTTTAATTCTTGGCTGCTTTTCGCTTATAGGAGCCCCCTTCCTATCAGCATTTTACTCAAAAGATTTTATTATTGAGACTATAAATGCCTCTAGCCTAAACTCATACGCTCTAGCCCTCACACTAATTGGCACCTGCATAACTGCGGTGTACTGCTGTCGACTAATTACCCTAGTGCTTCTAGCAGAGCCCCGATACAGCCCCCTTCCCTTCATATCCGTCGAAGACAAAATTAATGCTAAACCCCTAATTCAGTTAGCTCTTGCAACAATTTACATAGGCTCTATTCTTGCCCGCCTAGCCCCAATTCACAGCTCCCCCTACCTTACATTCCCCCTTTTTACAAAATTCTCAATTATCATCATTACACTGCTAGGAATAGTAATTTCCCTAACCATGCTAGATGTAGCAAAAAACCAACCCCAAAACCCCTCCACCCGAAAACCTGTAAATTACACTAACATAGAAGCCTACTACCGCGCAACTGTTCACCGCCCAGCCTCTACCTTGAAACTTGTCTTTGGGGAACTGCTTGGCTCCCTCTCCATTGACAACGCTTGACTACAGCGCTTTGGCCTTGCAGGCGTACACATAGTGCTAACTTCCTTCTTCAAAAACACAAAACGTGTTTACAAGGCAACAATGGTTGTAGTAGTCCTTCTTATTTTACTTTTTATGTTTATATATGGAACCTACTGCCTCCTACACTTTACGAATTGACCCCCGACAATTTCCCCGCGTTACCTCTAATACAACGAAAAGGGTAAATAATAATGCCACACCTGCCACAAACAATATCCCAGCCCCCTCATAATACATTCAGGAGACACCACTAGCACTCTCCCCAACTACTAAATCTTGGGTTGTCTCCAATCGAATGTCACACCGCTCGCATCAAATCCACCATCACGCTATCACCACTACTATTAAGTACCCCACAATAAAAACCACCACTGGACGATCACCTCACCCCTCCGGATACGGCTCTGAAGCCAAAGCTACAGAATAAGCAAAAACAACGAGCATCCCCCCCAGATAAATTAAAAACAGAATCAAAGACAGGAAGGAACTCCCATGTTGAATTAGCATCCCACACCCCGCCCCGGAAACTACAACCAACCCCAGGGCAGCAAAAAAAGGAGCCGGGTTAGATGCCACCCCTGTCATTCCAATAATTAACCCCCATATACACAAGCCAGATAAAAATTTCATTACTTTTACTTGGACTTTAACCAAGACCCGCGGCTTGAAACACCGCCGTTGTCCTTCAACTATAAAAGCTGCCCGTAATGGCCAACCTACGAAAAACTCACCCTCTGCTAAAAATTGTCAACAACGCACTAATTGACCTCCCCGCCCCAGCCAACATCTCTGCGTGATGAAACTTCGGCTCTCTGCTTCTCCTCTGCTTGATCATACAAATTCTCACAGGACTCTTCCTGGCCATACACTACACCCCTGATATCTACACAGCCTTTTCTTCTGTTACTCACATCACACGAGACGTTAATTATGGGTGAATTCTTCGCAACTTACATGCCAACGGAGCTTCATTCTTCTTCATCTGCTTATACCTACATATTGGCCGAGGCCTTTACTATGGCTCCTACGTGTACATAAAAACATGAAACGTTGGCGTCGTTCTACTCCTCTTAGTCATAGCAACCGCGTTTGTGGGCTACGTCCTCCCCTGAGGTCAAATATCCTTTTGAGGTGCTACAGTAATCACAAACCTACTCTCAGCAATCCCATACATTGGTGATCAATTGGTACGTTGAATCTGAGGCGGATTTTCTGTTGACAATGCCACCCTTACACGATTCTTTGCCTTCCATTTTATTTTACCATTTTTAATCGTCGCAGCTACTGCAGTTCATGCCCTCTTCCTACACGAAACAGGATCGAACAACCCAACGGGGCTAAACTCAGACGCAGATAAAATCTCCTTCCACCCTTACTTTTCCTACAAAGACCTTCTTGGCTTCCTAATTCTTCTCACCGCACTAGGAGCCCTAGCCTTATTTAACCCAAACCTCCTAGGTGACCCCGACAACTTTACCCCCGCCAACCCAATAGTCACACCAACCCATATTAAACCTGAGTGATACTTCTTATTTGCCTACGCCATCTTGCGATCAATTCCAAATAAACTAGGGGGAGTCTTAGCTTTATTATTCTCAATCCTCATCCTCATACTTGTACCAATACTACACACATCCAAGCAACAGGGCCTTACATTCCGACCCCTATCCCAACTTCTATTCTGACTATTAGTAGCAGACGTGGCAATCCTCACATGGATCGGAGGCATACCTGCAGAACCCCCCTTTATCATCATCGGCCAAGTCGCCTCAGCCCTTTATTTTACAATTTTCCTCATCCTTAACCCCCTAGCCGGATGATTCGAAAACAAGACACTTGACTGATCTTGCCCTAGTAGCTTAACCCCAAAGCGCCGGTCTTGTAATCCGGAGATTGGAAGTTAAACTCTTCCCTAGCGCCAGGAAAAAGAGACTTTAACTCCTATCACTGACTCCCAAAGCCAGCATTTTACTTAAACTATTTCCTGTTAATGCCTATACATGGGATTGAATGTTAAGAAAACTTTCGCTATGTACTATTCCACTATTATTGTATTAGTACATATATATTATGCTCGAGTACATACGTTCCATGTTAGCACACATTCATTTCATGAGTTGAGGACATACATATCATGCTTGAATAAAAGAAATGTAAAGTAGTAGCGCATGAAATGGATATTTTACATATTTCTGAAAGCATAAACTGCTAGTGATCATGAATATATTTATTACCATTCATTCTCACATGTTTAAGAAGACTCAAATGAGACTACACTATTCTAGTATCAAATGGGAATGGGTTTAACTTGAGCGATTGGTTGATCTACCACATCATTATCTCAACAATGATCCCCTGCAAAGATTCAACCGAAATTGGAACTCAATAATTAGTGTAGTAAGAGACCAGCAACCAGTATAAATAAATGTACAATATTATTGATGGTCAGGGACAGTAATTGTGGGGGTAACACACTGTGAATTATTCCTGGCATTTGGTTCCTACTTCAGGGCCATACAAGGTAAACATTTCCCCTTAACTTGGTGGACGCTTGCATTGACTAATGCGGTTAACTTGATTGTCCATGACCCACCATGCCAAGGCGTTCTTTTATATGCATCTGGTTCCTTTTTTTTTTAGGTCACTTTCATTTAGCATTCAAATCACTTTCAAAGCGATGACAGTTAAGGTAGAACATTTCATCTTTATATTAATGTATTTTCTGTAAAGCTTCGAAGACATGACCTTAAGCATTGCATGATATTATATCAGGTGCATACGTATACCTCTTTTTCCCCCCCTGAAAATTTTAAACCTCCCCATAAATGTGTTAAAATCCCGACAAACCCCCCTACCCCCCTTAGTCGGACGAATTCGAATTGTGCCCTGTCAAACCCCTAAAACAGGATAAGATCCGGCCGACTGCTAACGAGTATCAAACATTAGCGGAAGTTAACGTACAAAAGGTAACCTAAATAAAAACACAACAAAATTCGCCTGAGTAACTATCTTTTCACAAACCACTCAATCCTAACCTTCTCTAAACAAATATAATACAACAAACCTCTTCTCCCCCTCTGATGGTTTATAAGGTTTGCGTGGAGGTGTTCGATAAGTAATTCACGCCATTACTAAAGTGAAAAAAAAGGTGAATAATAATGCTATCCCCCCTACAACTAATATCACAATAACTTCGTAATACAACCAAGGTATACTAACGGCACTTACTTCCATCGCTAAATTTTTTGTTACAACCTCATAAATAATAAGATACCACTTATATGCTGCTCAGAGTCATGCTTCTACTAATATAGCCAAAGCGCCTAAAACAAAAAGAATTGCAGGACGATCACCTCAGCCCCCGGGATAATGTTCTACGGCCAAAGCCGTAGTGTAATTTCCCATGAGAAGCACCCCCAACATAAAAGCTAAAAATAAAATAAATGAGAGGAACAAACTTTCAAAATAGACCATAATACCACATCCAGCCCCTGTTGCAACAACCCAGCAATAGGAGACATAGAAGGGTCGTGGGTCTTTAGCGATGTCTGGGACGCCTAAGGCGAGCCCGAGGAAGTATATGCCGTTGGAAAATTTCATATTCTTTTACCTGGACTTTAACCAGATCTTGCAACTCAAATGCCGCCAATGTTTATAAAAGCTTTCCCCCGCTCTCGGACATTGAAGGTTGACTATTCTAATCACCCATTCATTGCACACTTGTTCTACTAAAGAGTGGGCACCATACATTTATGATGTTTGCTGTGTGCACACACACTATGTATATATATATAGTGTATAAGTTAAACACACTTTATATAGTTATACACACATACTGTAAAAGTAAAACATACCACAAATGGGGGCACACTTCACATTAATGTTGTATACACACAATTGTATGCCGCAGACGGATATGTGTGCAAGTCACATGTACACTTTATAGTGTTATACTATACATTTATGATGTTTGCTGTGTGCACACACACTATGTATATATATATAGTGTATAAGTTAAACACACTTTATATAGTTATACACACATACTGTAAAAGTAAAACATACCACAAATGGGGGCACACTTCACATTAATGTTGTATACACACAATTGTATGCCGCAGACGGATATGTGTGCAAGTCACATGTACACTTTATAGTGTTATACTATACATTTATGATGTTTGCTGTGTGCACACACACTATATATATATATAGTGTATAAGTTAAACACACTTTATATAGTTATACACACATATTGTAAAAGTAAAACATACCACAAATGGGGGCACACTTCACATTAATGTTGTATACACACAATTGTATGCCACAGACGGATATGTGTGCACATATCTGCTAACGTAGCTTAAACAAAGCATAATACTGAAGATATTAAGATGAACCCTGAAAAGTTTCGTAAGCACAAAGGCCTGGTCCCGACTTTACTATCAGCTTCGACCCAAATTATACATGCAAGTATCCGCACACCTGTGAGAATGCCCTCAATCCCCCGCCCGGGGATGAGGAGCTGGCATCAGGCACACAATGTAGCCCAAGACGCCTTGCTACGCCACACCCCCAAGGGAACTCAGCAGTAATAAACATTAAGACATAAGTGAAAACTTGACTTAATTAAGGTTAACTTAGGGCCGGTAAAACTCGTGCCAGCCACCGCGGTTATACGAGAGGCCCGAGTTGATAGATGACGGCGTAAAGGGTGGTTAGGGGTTAACATTAATTAAAGCCAAAGACCTACCGAGCTGTCATACGCACCCGAAGGCACGAAGCCCAAATACGAAAGCAGCTTTATCTCCCCCCGACCCCACGAAAGCTAAGGAACAAACTGGGATTAGATACCCCACTATGCTTAGCCTTAAACTTAGATGTTGAATTTACGAGTAACATCCGCCAGGGAACTACGAGCGCTAGCTTGAAACCCAAAGGACTTGACGGTGTCTCAGACCCACCTAGAGGAGCCTGTTCTAGAACCGATAATCCACGTTAAACCTCACCACCCCTTGTTCATTCAGCCTGTATACCGCCGTCGCAAGCTTACCCTGTGAAGGCTTAACAGTAAGCAAAATGGGAATATCCCAAGACGTCAGGTCGAGGTGCAGCCTACGGAGTGGGAAGAAATGGGCTACATTTTCTGTAACAGAATACTACGAATTACACCATGAAATTGGTGTTTGAAGGTGGATTTAGCAGTAAAAAACAAATAGAGAGTCTTTTTGAACATGGCTCTGAGACGCGTACACACCGCCCGTCGCCCTCCCCGTAAACACACATACTAGTAAATAACCAAATTAAACAAAAAAGGGGAGGTAAGTCGTAACATGGTAAGTGTACCGGAAGGTGCACTTGGAACATCAGAATGTGGCCGAGACAGTTAGGCACCTCCCTTACACTGAGACTACATCCATGCAAGTTGGATCATTCTGAGCTAAATAGCTAGCTCACTCAACCAAAATGAACCAGATAATATATCTAATTTTTCCCAACCCAAACCCAATAAACTAAAACATTTTACCGTCCTAGTATAGGCGATAGAAAAGAAACTACCGAAGCAATAGAAATAGTACCGCAAGGGAAAGCTGAAAAAGTAATGAAATAACCCGTTAAAGCACTAAAAAGCAGAGATTTATCCTCGTACCTTTTGCATCATGATTTAGCTAGCACCTTTGAGCAAAAAGAATTTTAGTTCAAAACCCCGAAACCAAGTGAGCTACCCCGAGACAGCCTATTATAGGGCCAACCCGTCTCTGTGGCAAAAGAGTGGGAAGATCTCCGGGTAGCAGTGATAAACTTACCGAACTTGGTGATAGCTGGTTACTTGGGAAATGGATAGAAGTTCAGCCTCGTTCTCCTCACACCAAAAAAGCAACGCTGCACAATGGAGTAGAGTAAAATACGAGAGTTAGTCAAAGGGGGTACAGCCCCTTTGAACAGGATACAACCTGCCCAGGAGGTTAAGGATCATATTAACTAAAATAACTGCTTTAGTGGGCCTAGAAGCAGCCACCTATTAGAAAGCGTTAAAGCTCAAGCAGATAACAACATTTATTATTCTGATAATATATTTCCTAAACCCCTAACCCTACCAAGTTATTCCATGCCACCATGGAAGCAATACTGCTAAAATGAGTAACAAGAAGACACCCTCTTCTCCTAGCCCACGTGTAAGTTAGATCGGACCAACCACTAACAATTAACGAATCCAACCCAAGAGGAAACTGTGCATAAATAATGAAAACAAGAAATACCCACACACCCCTCATCGTTAACCCTACACTGGAGAGCCGATAGGAAAGACTTAAAGAAAAAGAAGGAACTCGGCAAATCTAAGCCTCGCCTGTTTACCAAAAACATCGCCTCCCGCAAATACCGAAGTATAGGAGGTCCTACCTGCCCAGTGATTATATTCAACGGCCGCGGTATCCTGACCGTGCTAAGGTAGCGAAATCACTTGTCTTTTAAATGAAGACCTGTATGAATGGTGGAACGAGGGCTTAACTGTCTCCTTTTTCAGGTCAGTGAAATTGATCTGCCCGTGCAGAAGCGGACATATACATGCAAGACGAGAAGACCCTTTGGAGCTTAAGACTTAAGAGTCAACTGCGTTAAGAATTTTGACTAAAAAAATTAAGATTAACCACCACTGACTCTGCGCCTTCGGTTGGGGCGACCGCGGGGGAAACAAAGCCCCCACGCAGAATGGGATAACCCTTAAACTAAGAGAGACATCTCTAAGTCACAGAACCTCTGACTTAATGATCCGGCACAAACCGATCAACGAACCAAGTTACCCTAGGGATAACAGCGCAATCCCCTTCAAGAGCCCGTATCAACAAGGGGGTTTACGACCTCGATGTTGGATCAGGACATCCTAATGGTGCAGCCGCTATTAAGGGTTCGTTTGTTCAACGATTAAAGTCCTACGTGATCTGAGTTCAGACCGGAGCAATCCAGGTCAGTTTCTATCTGTATCACTATTTTTCCTAGTACGAAAGGACCGGAAAAATGAGGCCCATGCCACAGGCACGCCTCCTATTAACTTGATGAAAACAACTCAATCAAGTAATAATAGGTACCTCTCTCCCCGAGAGAAGGGAGCGCAGCTGGTGTGGCAGAGCCTGGTAATTGCCAAAGACCTAAGCTCTTTTTACAGGGGTTCAAATCCTCTCACCAGTTAATGTTGAATGTCCTAATCTACCTAATTCACCCCATCATCCTTATCGTATTTATTCTTTTAGCAGTAGCTTTCCTCACATTGGTTGAACGAAAAGTTCTCGGCTACATACAACTACGAAAAGGCCCTAACATTGTAGGACCCTACGGCATTCTTCAACCCATCGCAGACGGAGTTAAACTCTTCTTAAAAGAACCAGTACGACCTTCAACCTCCTCCCCCTTCTTATTCCTGGCAACACCTGTTCTAGCTTTGACACTAGCTCTAACCCTGTGAGCCCCAATACCCACCCCACACCCATTCACCAACCTAAATCTAGGCATTCTATTTATTATAGCCTTGTCCAGTCTCACTGTCTACTCCACCCTAGGCTCTGGGTGAGCATCTAATTCAAAATATGCCCTAATTGGAGCACTTCGTGCCGTAGCACAAGCCATCTCTTACGAAGTCAGCCTTGGCCTGATCCTTTTGGCTACAATTGTAGTAGCTGGCAGCTTTTCCCTCCCATTATTTAGTATGGCACAGGAAAGCACTTGACTCTTCTTACCGGCATGGCCCCTAATAATAATGTGATTTGTTACCACCCTGGCCGAAACAAATCGAGCACCCTTCGACCTCACTGAGGGGGAATCAGAGCTGGTCTCAGGGTTTAATGTAGAGTACGCAGCGGGGCCTTTCGCGCTCTTCTTTTTAGCTGAATATGCTACTATTTTATTCATAAACGCATTAACAACAATTCTATTTTTTGGCACTTCAAATAATCAACTAGCCCCCGAACTTACCTCAATCAACCTACTGGTCAAAACGACCCTTCTAACTACACTTTTTCTGTGAGTCCGTGCTTCATACCCACGCTTTCGCTATGACCAACTAATACACCTGGTGTGAAAAAACTTTCTACCCTTAGCACTAGCCTTTGTGTTGTGGTATATTGCCTTACCACTTTCACTCATCAGCATTCCCCCACAACTAATCTAAAATCTCAAGAGCCGTGCCTGAATGTTTAAGGACCACTTTGATAGAGTGACTTATGGGGGTTAAAATCCCCCCAGCTCTTAGAAAGAAAGGGCTCGAACCTTTGCCCAGGAGATCAAAACTCCTAGTGCTTCCGCTACACCACTTTCTAGTGAAGTCAGCTAATTAAGCTCTTGGGCCCATACCCCAAAAATGAAGGCTAAAATCCTTCCTTTACTAATGAATCCCCGCATCTATCTCACCCTGATTTTTGCATTAGTCCTGGGAACAACTATTACCATCACCAGCTCACATTGACTGCTTGCCTGAATAGGCCTCGAACTGAGCACTCTATCCATTATCCCAATAATAGCCTACCAACACCACCCACGAGCAGTAGAAGCCTCCATCAAATATTTTTTAGTCCAAGCAGCCGCTGCCGCCACAATTCTATTCGCCGCAATTGTGAACGCATCCCTGACAGGAGAATGAGACATCTCCCACACCCCCCATCCAGCCTCTACCGCAATACTAACAGCAGCATTAGCCCTTAAAATAGGCCTCGCACCTCTGCACTTCTGGCTGCCAGAAGTAATACAGGGGTTGGACTTAACTATGGGATTAATCATGGCAACCTGACAAAAACTAGCACCACTAGCACTACTTTATCAAATCTCCCCAATACTTAACCCCTCACTACTAATCTTCTTTGGACTTTCATCAACCGTTATCGCGGGTTGAGAAGGCCTCAACCAAACACAACTGCGTAAGCTTATAGCCTATTCTTCAATCGCCCACCTTGGCTGAATAACTGTAATTATTCAAGCAGCCCCATCCCTCACCCTCATAGCCCTGCTCATGTATGTTATTATAACCGCAGCAGCCTTTTTAACCTTTAAAGTAATAATAACCACTAAAATCAATACCCTCGCCCTCGCCTGAACCAAAAACCCCCTAATTACAACCACCGCTGTTCTTACCCTACTCTCGTTAAGTGGCCTCCCCCCACTTTCAGGATTCCTGCCTAAATGACTAATTCTACAAGAATTAACTAATCAAAATCTCCCCCTCCCCGCCACCCTAATAGCCCTAAGCGCCCTACTAAGCTTATATTTCTACCTGCGTCTATGTTATACAATGACATTAACAATCTCACCAAACATAAATAACTCGATAGCATCCTGACGTCTCCACTCAACCCAGCCCACACTCCTAGCCACCCTGATAACCTCAGGATCCCTAATAATTCTCCCGCTCACACCAATTGCTGTCACACTTTTAAACTAGAGACTTAGGTTTAACCTAGACCAAGAGCCTTCAAAGCTCTAAGCAGAAGTGAAAATCTTCTAGTCCCTGATAAGACTTGCAGGACTTTATCCCACACCTTTTGAATGCAACTCAAACACTCTAATTAAGCTAAAGCCTTTCTAGATGAGAGGGCCTTGATCCCACAAACTCTTAGTTAACAGCTAAGCGCTCAAACCAGCGAGCATTCATCTACCTTCCCGCCGCGAGAAAAAGGCGGGAAGACCCAGGCAGGGGGCAACCTACGCTTTTAGGTTTGCAATCTAACGTGCTTTACACCACAAGGCCTGATAGGAAAAGGACTTAAACCTTTGTACATGGAGCTACAATCCACCGCCTAACCCTCGGCCACCCTACCTGTGACAGTCACACGTTGATTTTTCTCCACCAACCATAAAGATATTGGCACCCTCTACCTAGTATTTGGTGCTTGGGCTGGCATAGTTGGTACAGCTCTAAGTCTCCTAATCCGAGCAGAACTCAGCCAGCCAGGGTCCCTACTTGGGGACGACCAGATTTATAATGTGATTGTTACTGCACATGCGTTTGTGATAATCTTCTTCATAGTTATGCCAGTCATGATCGGGGGCTTTGGTAATTGACTGGTACCCCTGATAATTGGAGCCCCTGACATAGCTTTTCCTCGCATGAACAATATAAGCTTTTGACTTCTACCCCCGTCTTTTCTTCTACTCCTCGCTTCCTCTGGGGTAGAAGCAGGGGCTGGAACAGGTTGGACTGTGTATCCCCCTCTTGCAGGGAACATCGCTCACGCAGGGGCTTCTGTTGATTTAACTATCTTCTCGCTCCACCTTGCTGGTGTTTCCTCAATTCTAGGGGCTATCAACTTTATTACCACGATTATTAATATAAAACCACCAGCTGCCTCCCAATACCAAACACCCCTGTTCGTCTGGGCGGTGTTAATTACAGCGGTCTTGCTACTTCTCTCTCTACCCGTCCTGGCAGCCGGGATCACAATACTCCTTACAGACCGGAACTTAAACACCACTTTTTTCGACCCTGCGGGGGGAGGTGACCCCATCCTATACCAACACTTGTTTTGGTTTTTTGGACATCCTGAGGTGTATATTTTAATTTTACCCGGCTTCGGGATGATCTCACACATTGTAGCCTACTACTCAGGGAAAAAGGAGCCTTTCGGTTATATAGGAATGGTTTGAGCCATAATAGCAATTGGCCTGTTAGGCTTTATCGTCTGGGCGCATCATATGTTTACGGTGGGGATAGACGTTGACACTCGAGCTTACTTCACCTCAGCAACAATAATCATTGCCATCCCCACGGGTGTTAAAGTTTTTAGCTGATTGGCCACTTTACATGGAGGCTCTGTCAAATGGGAGACTCCCCTTCTTTGAGCACTTGGGTTCATCTTTCTCTTCACAGTTGGGGGGCTAACTGGAATTGTCCTTGCCAATTCATCCCTAGACATTGTCCTGCACGACACCTACTACGTAGTTGCCCACTTCCACTATGTGTTGTCAATAGGGGCTGTTTTTGCCATTATGGGGGCCTTCGTTCATTGATTCCCACTGTTTACCGGCTACACCTTGCACAGCACTTGAACAAAAATCCACTTTGGGGCAATATTTGTGGGTGTTAACCTGACTTTTTTCCCACAACACTTCCTGGGCTTAGCAGGAATGCCACGACGCTATTCGGACTACCCGGACGCTTATACCTTGTGAAATACAGTTTCTTCTATCGGCTCCCTAATTTCCCTGGTTGCAGTAATCATATTCCTCTTTATTTTATGAGAGGCATTTGCCGCCAAACGAGAGGTTGCATCTGTAGAATTTACCCTAACAAATGTTGAGTGATTACACGGATGCCCCCCTCCCTACCACACATTTGAGGAGCCAGCTTATGTTCAAATCCAACCATGACGAGAAAGGAGGGAATCGAACCCCCGTAGACTGGTTTCAAGCCAGTCACATAACCACTCTGACACTTTCTTAAAATACTAGTAAAATAGAACATTACACTGCCTTGTCAAGGCAGAATTGCGGGTTGAAATCCCGCGTATTTTGAGCTTTTTAGCTTATGGCACATCCCTCACAACTAGGATTCCAAGACGCGGCCTCCCCTGTAATAGAAGAACTTCTCCACTTTCACGATCACGCACTCATAATCGCTTTCCTCATTAGCACTTTAGTATTATACATTATTGTTGCCATGGTCACCACTAAGTTAACCAACAAGTATATTTTAGACTCTCAAGAAATTGAAATTGTATGAACCATCCTACCGGCAGTTATTTTAATTCTTATTGCACTACCCTCCCTCCGCATCCTTTATCTAATGGATGAAGTCAACGACCCCCATCTCACGGTCAAAGCCGTAGGACATCAGTGATACTGAAGCTATGAATACACAGATTATGAAGATCTTGCCTTTGACTCCTACATGGTTCCCACTCAGGATCTAACCCCCGGACAATTCCGGCTACTCGAAACAGACCACCGCATGGTAATCCCCATGGAGTCCCCCATTCGAATTCTAGTGTCAGCTGAGGACGTCTTACACTCATGGGCTGTACCCGCTCTAGGCGTAAAAATGGACGCAGTTCCAGGACGCCTCAACCAAACAGCCTTCATCACCACACGTCCTGGCGTGTACTACGGTCAATGTTCCGAAATTTGCGGTGCCAACCACAGCTTTATACCCATTGTAGTCGAAGCTGTGCCCCTTAAACACTTCGAAAACTGGTCATCCCTAATGCTTGAAGACGCCTCGCTAGGAAGCTGAATACGGGGAATAGCGTTAGCCTTTTAAGCTAAAGATTGGTGGCTCCCTACCACCTCTAGTGAAATGCCTCAATTAAACCCTGCCCCCTGATTCACAATTTTTATTGTATCGTGACTTGTCCTTTTGTCTATAATGCCAAAAGTCCTAAAACACATTTTTAACCACAGCCCCATAGCACTCGAAGGGAAGACTGATCAAAAAAGCTCTTGAATTTGACCATGATCTTAAGCTTCTTTGACCAATTTATAAGCCCCACCCTCATGGGAGTACCCCTGATAGCCGTTGCCCTCCTCTTTCCTCTTGCTCTATTCATCTCCCCCTCCAATCAATGAATGACCAACCGAGTTGTCACCCTGCAAAGCTGATGCACTAATCGCATTACACAACAACTCTTCCTCCCGCTAAATCCCCAGGGCCACAAATGAGCTCTTATTATCACCTCCCTGCTTGTTTTACTGCTATCCCTTAACATACTAGGCCTTCTCCCATATACTTTTACACCCACAACCCAACTATCAATAAACATAGGATTTGCTATCCCCCTTTGATTAGCTACGGTCATTATTGGCCTACGTAACCAACCCACCGCCACCCTCGGTCATTTACTACCAGAGGGGACACCGATTGTCTTAATCCCTATACTTGTTATTATCGAAACCATTAGCCTGTTTATTCGACCATTGGCACTAGGGGTTCGATTAACAGCAAACCTCACAGCTGGACATTTGTTGATTCAACTTACCTCAACAGCAGTGTTCGTGTTACTTCCAATATCAATGCTTGCAGCACTTCTAGTTGCCGTCATCCTACTTATACTAACCCTATTAGAACTAGCAGTTGCCGTCATCCAAGCCTACGTCTTTGTACTTCTATTGACACTGTACCTACAGGAAAATATCTAATGAACCCCCAAGCACATGCATTTCATATAGTAGACCCGAGCCCGTGACCTTTGACAGGCGCCGTAGGTGCCCTCCTTATGACATCAGGCCTTGCAGTCTGATTCCACTTTCACACCACCACTCTAATAGCATTTGGAACCATCCTTCTTTTGCTCACAATATACCAATGATGGCGTGATATTGTACGAGAAGGAACTTTTCAAGGCCACCACACCCCCCCTGTTCAAAAAGGGCTACGCTATGGGATGATCCTATTTATCTCATCAGAAGTATTCTTTTTCCTTGGATTCTTTTGGGCCTTTTACCACTCAAGCCTAGCCCCTACACCTGAGCTTGGCGGATGCTGACCACCTGCGGGGATTATTACACTAGACCCATTTGAGGTCCCCCTTCTAAATACTGCCGTCTTACTAGCATCCGGTGTTACAGTAACTTGAGCTCACCACAGCATTATAGAAGGCAAACGAAAGCAAGCTATTCAATCCTTAACTATAACTGTTCTTTTGGGCTTCTACTTTACTGCCCTACAAGCCATAGAGTACTATGAAGCCCCTTTTACAATCGCCGATGGTGTGTACGGCTCAACATTTTTCGTTGCCACAGGCTTTCATGGCCTACATGTTATTATTGGCTCAACATTCTTAACAATCTGCCTAATCCGACAAACCTTTCACCACTTTACTTCTCAACACCATTTTGGATTTGAAGCAGCTGCCTGATACTGGCATTTTGTAGACGTCGTATGATTATTCTTATACGTATCAATCTACTGATGAGGCTCATATCTTTCTAGTATTAATTAGTACGAATGACTTCCAATCATTTAGTCTTGGTTATAATCCAAGGAGAGATAATGAACTTAATCCTGATATTTACAATTACCACCACCCTTTCCCTCCTCCTAGTGACACTATCCTTCTGACTCCCGCAGATAAACCCAGATGCAGAAAAACTTTCCCCCTACGAATGTGGATTTGACCCCCTCGGATCTGCACGGCTACCCTTCTCCTTACGCTTCTTTTTAATTGCTATTCTCTTTCTCCTCTTTGACCTAGAGATTGCACTAATTTTACCCCTCCCCTGAGGAAGCCAGCTGCTCAACCCAGCCCTCACATTCTTCTGGGTTGTAGTCATTCTTGCCCTACTTACCATTGGGTTAATTTACGAATGACTTCAAGGAGGACTTGAATGAGCGGAATAGGGCGTTAATCTAAACAAGACCTCTGATTTCGGCTCAGAAAATTATGGTTCAAGTCCATAACACCCTTATGACGTCAGCACATTTCACCTTTACCTCCTCCTTTTTTTTAGGTCTTGCAGGCCTAGCACTTCATCGAGTCCACCTCTTATCTGCCCTTTTATGCCTAGAGGGGATGATACTATCACTCTTTGTCGCACTATCCCTCTGAGCCCTTCAACTGAAAGTAGTGTTTTCCTCAACATCCCCTATATACCTTCTAGCCTTCTCAGCTTGCGAAGCCGGCGTAGGATTAGCCCTACTTGTTGCCACAACACGAACCCACGGGACAGATCGCATAAATAACCTCGTTCTACTACAATGCTAAAAATTCTTATTCCAACAATTATACTAATCCCCACAACCTGGCTGTTAACCCAAAAATGACTTTGAGCTATAACCACCACCCACAGCCTTATTATCGCCCTAGCCAGTCTCTCGTGAATAAAATGAAACTCAGAAACAGGCTGAACCTCTACGAACAGCTACCTAGGGACAGACCAACTCTCCACCCCCCTATTGGCCCTCACCTGCTGATTACTACCACTAATAATCCTGGCTAGTCAAAACCACACCCGCCTAGAACCCCTGAACCGACAGCGAATGTATATTTCCCTGCTGGTCTCTTTACAAATTTTCCTAATCACAGCATTTGGCGCAACTGAGTTAATACTATTTTATATTATATTTGAAGCAACCCTTATCCCAACACTAATCATTATCACCCGATGAGGTAACCAAGCTGAGCGACTTGACGCCGGTATGTATTTTTTATTTTATACACTAGCCGGATCTTTACCTTTACTTGTTGCCCTTCTCCTTCTACAACAAAATACGGGCACGTTATCCTTTCTCATCCTACAATACTCTAAACCAATAGTGATAGACTCATGAGCGGACAAAATCTGATGAGTTGGCTGCCTTCTTGCTTTCCTTGTAAAAATGCCTCTTTACGGCATCCACCTATGGCTCCCCAAAGCCCACGTTGAGGCCCCAGTAGCCGGATCTATAGTGCTAGCAGCAGTGCTACTGAAACTCGGAGGTTATGGCATAATACGAATAATCGTAATGCTTGAACCTTTAACCCAGGATATATCCTACCCATTTATTATTCTTGCCTTATGGGGTATCATTATAACAGGTTCGATCTGCTTACGACAAACCGACATAAAATCTCTAATCGCTTACTCATCCGTTAGCCACATAGGCCTCGTAGCAGCAGGCATCCTAATCCAGACCCCATGGAGCTTTACCGGGGCCATTATTTTAATAATTGCCCACGGCTTAGTATCATCTCTCTTATTCTGCCTGGCAAACTCAACTTACGAGCGAACCCACAGCCGAACTATAATTCTAGCCCGCGGATTACAAGCAATTTTCCCTCTCACAGCTGCCTGATGATTTATTGCCAGTCTAGCAAATCTTGCTCTGCCTCCGCTACCGAACCTAATGGGAGAACTAATAATCATAACAGCCCTATTTAAATGGTCCCACTGAACACTGCTCTTCACGGGATTGGGCACACTGATTACAGCTGCTTACTCACTTCATCTCTATATTACCACACAACGAGGACCCACCCCCTCCCACATTCTAGGCCTACAGCCCTTTCACACCCGGGAGCATCTATTAGTAGTTATACATCTTATACCCATCGTCCTCCTAATTACAAAGCCAGAATTAATGTGAGGGTGATTCTACTGTGAGTGTAGTTTAAAAAAAACGCTAGATTGTGATTCTAGAGATAAGGGTTAAAATCCCCTTACTCACCGAGGGAGGTTAAAAACAGCAAGAACTGCTAATTCTCGCAACCACGGTTAAATTCCGCGGCTCACTCGTGCTTCTGTAGGATAACAGTTATCCATTGGTCTTAGGAACCAAAAATTCTTGGTGCAAATCCAA
This sequence comes from Salminus brasiliensis, assembly GCF_030463535.1. Classification (NCBI taxonomy): domain Eukaryota; kingdom Metazoa; phylum Chordata; class Actinopteri; order Characiformes; family Bryconidae; genus Salminus; species Salminus brasiliensis. The sequence goes on from NW_027326664.1 coordinate 43,192, forward strand.
GCAGTCGCTATGTCCCCCTTTCCCTATATGTTTGCAATAATTATTATCTTACTAATAGTCCCCCTGGTGAAATCATTAGTTATCAAAGACCACAATGAAATTCTATACTCTGCAAAAACAGCTGTCAAGTACGCATTTTTTCTAAGCGTAACACTAGCCCTGCTAACATGGTTTCATGACACAAAATTCACCCTAGACTTAATACCCTGGTTAATTACTGAAACTCTGCAAATCCCTATCACCCTTAACCTTGACCAGGCCGCACTGCTATTCATACCAACCGCCTTCTACGTAACATGATGAATTTTAGACTATTCACAGTGGTACATACAAGAAGACCCGGCACTACCTAAATTTATTAAACACCTCTTATTATTCCTCATTGCAATAATTGTACTAGTAACCGCAGATAACATATTTCAACTATTTATCGGGTGAGAAGGCGTAGGCATCATGTCCTTTCTTCTAATTGGCTGGTGACGGGGCCGTCAAGAAGCTAACATGGCAAGCATACAAGCAGTACTCTATAATCGAGTAGGAGATGTCGGCCTACTATTAGCAATAATTTGATTCCTATCGTACCTAAACACATGGGACATCACCACACTCTCATGCCTGTACGAATACACAGACTCAGAACTTCCCCTACTGGGCTTAATTGTTGCTGCCATGGGTAAATCGGCCCAATTTGGCCTCCACCCATGACTCCCAAGCGCCATAGAAGGTCCCACCCCTGTGTCAGCACTACTCCACTCGAGCACTATGGTTGTCGCAGGTATCTTTTTACTCATTCGATTCTCCCCCCTCATGATGTACCAACCTGATGCACTGACCGCTTGCCTATACGTAGGTGCTCTGACCACTTTCTTCTCTGCTGCTTGTGCTGCGGCCCAAAATGATATAAAAAAAATTGTAGCATTCTCAACAGCAAGCCAGCTAGGCCTGATAATAGTAGCAATTGGAATCAGCGCCCCCCAACTTGCACTCTACCACATCTGCTACCATGCATTCTTCAAGTCTATGCTTTTCATGTGTGTAGGAATTGTTTCCCACGCCCTCAACGGTGAACAAGACATCCGAAAAATAGGAGGCCTATTCAACCTTTTGCCAATTACCACCTCTTGTTTAATTCTTGGCTGCTTTTCGCTTATAGGAGCCCCCTTCCTATCAGCATTTTACTCAAAAGATTTTATTATTGAGACTATAAATGCCTCTAGCCTAAACTCATACGCTCTAGCCCTCACACTAATTGGCACCTGCATAACTGCGGTGTACTGCTGTCGACTAATTACCCTAGTGCTTCTAGCAGAGCCCCGATACAGCCCCCTTCCCTTCATATCCGTCGAAGACAAAATTAATGCTAAACCCCTAATTCAGTTAGCTCTTGCAACAATTTACATAGGCTCTATTCTTGCCCGCCTAGCCCCAATTCACAGCTCCCCCTACCTTACATTCCCCCTTTTTACAAAATTCTCAATTATCATCATTACACTGCTAGGAATAGTAATTTCCCTAACCATGCTAGATGTAGCAAAAAACCAACCCCAAAACCCCTCCACCCGAAAACCTGTAAATTACACTAACATAGAAGCCTACTACCGCGCAACTGTTCACCGCCCAGCCTCTACCTTGAAACTTGTCTTTGGGGAACTGCTTGGCTCCCTCTCCATTGACAACGCTTGACTACAGCGCTTTGGCCTTGCAGGCGTACACATAGTGCTAACTTCCTTCTTCAAAAACACAAAACGTGTTTACAAGGCAACAATGGTTGTAGTAGTCCTTCTTATTTTACTTTTTATGTTTATATATGGAACCTACTGCCTCCTACACTTTACGAATTGACCCCCGACAATTTCCCCGCGTTACCTCTAATACAACGAAAAGGGTAAATAATAATGCCACACCTGCCACAAACAATATCCCAGCCCCCTCATAATACATTCAGGAGACACCACTAGCACTCTCCCCAACTACTAAATCTTGGGTTGTCTCCAATCGAATGTCACACCGCTCGCATCAAATCCACCATCACGCTATCACCACTACTATTAAGTACCCCACAATAAAAACCACCACTGGACGATCACCTCACCCCTCCGGATACGGCTCTGAAGCCAAAGCTACAGAATAAGCAAAAACAACGAGCATCCCCCCCAGATAAATTAAAAACAGAATCAAAGACAGGAAGGAACTCCCATGTTGAATTAGCATCCCACACCCCGCCCCGGAAACTACAACCAACCCCAGGGCAGCAAAAAAAGGAGCCGGGTTAGATGCCACCCCTGTCATTCCAATAATTAACCCCCATATACACAAGCCAGATAAAAATTTCATTACTTTTACTTGGACTTTAACCAAGACCCGCGGCTTGAAACACCGCCGTTGTCCTTCAACTATAAAAGCTGCCCGTAATGGCCAACCTACGAAAAACTCACCCTCTGCTAAAAATTGTCAACAACGCACTAATTGACCTCCCCGCCCCAGCCAACATCTCTGCGTGATGAAACTTCGGCTCTCTGCTTCTCCTCTGCTTGATCATACAAATTCTCACAGGACTCTTCCTGGCCATACACTACACCCCTGATATCTACACAGCCTTTTCTTCTGTTACTCACATCACACGAGACGTTAATTATGGGTGAATTCTTCGCAACTTACATGCCAACGGAGCTTCATTCTTCTTCATCTGCTTATACCTACATATTGGCCGAGGCCTTTACTATGGCTCCTACGTGTACATAAAAACATGAAACGTTGGCGTCGTTCTACTCCTCTTAGTCATAGCAACCGCGTTTGTGGGCTACGTCCTCCCCTGAGGTCAAATATCCTTTTGAGGTGCTACAGTAATCACAAACCTACTCTCAGCAATCCCATACATTGGTGATCAATTGGTACGTTGAATCTGAGGCGGATTTTCTGTTGACAATGCCACCCTTACACGATTCTTTGCCTTCCATTTTATTTTACCATTTTTAATCGTCGCAGCTACTGCAGTTCATGCCCTCTTCCTACACGAAACAGGATCGAACAACCCAACGGGGCTAAACTCAGACGCAGATAAAATCTCCTTCCACCCTTACTTTTCCTACAAAGACCTTCTTGGCTTCCTAATTCTTCTCACCGCACTAGGAGCCCTAGCCTTATTTAACCCAAACCTCCTAGGTGACCCCGACAACTTTACCCCCGCCAACCCAATAGTCACACCAACCCATATTAAACCTGAGTGATACTTCTTATTTGCCTACGCCATCTTGCGATCAATTCCAAATAAACTAGGGGGAGTCTTAGCTTTATTATTCTCAATCCTCATCCTCATACTTGTACCAATACTACACACATCCAAGCAACAGGGCCTTACATTCCGACCCCTATCCCAACTTCTATTCTGACTATTAGTAGCAGACGTGGCAATCCTCACATGGATCGGAGGCATACCTGCAGAACCCCCCTTTATCATCATCGGCCAAGTCGCCTCAGCCCTTTATTTTACAATTTTCCTCATCCTTAACCCCCTAGCCGGATGATTCGAAAACAAGACACTTGACTGATCTTGCCCTAGTAGCTTAACCCCAAAGCGCCGGTCTTGTAATCCGGAGATTGGAAGTTAAACTCTTCCCTAGCGCCAGGAAAAAGAGACTTTAACTCCTATCACTGACTCCCAAAGCCAGCATTTTACTTAAACTATTTCCTGTTAATGCCTATACATGGGATTGAATGTTAAGAAAACTTTCGCTATGTACTATTCCACTATTATTGTATTAGTACATATATATTATGCTCGAGTACATACGTTCCATGTTAGCACACATTCATTTCATGAGTTGAGGACATACATATCATGCTTGAATAAAAGAAATGTAAAGTAGTAGCGCATGAAATGGATATTTTACATATTTCTGAAAGCATAAACTGCTAGTGATCATGAATATATTTATTACCATTCATTCTCACATGTTTAAGAAGACTCAAATGAGACTACACTATTCTAGTATCAAATGGGAATGGGTTTAACTTGAGCGATTGGTTGATCTACCACATCATTATCTCAACAATGATCCCCTGCAAAGATTCAACCGAAATTGGAACTCAATAATTAGTGTAGTAAGAGACCAGCAACCAGTATAAATAAATGTACAATATTATTGATGGTCAGGGACAGTAATTGTGGGGGTAACACACTGTGAATTATTCCTGGCATTTGGTTCCTACTTCAGGGCCATACAAGGTAAACATTTCCCCTTAACTTGGTGGACGCTTGCATTGACTAATGCGGTTAACTTGATTGTCCATGACCCACCATGCCAAGGCGTTCTTTTATATGCATCTGGTTCCTTTTTTTTTTAGGTCACTTTCATTTAGCATTCAAATCACTTTCAAAGCGATGACAGTTAAGGTAGAACATTTCATCTTTATATTAATGTATTTTCTGTAAAGCTTCGAAGACATGACCTTAAGCATTGCATGATATTATATCAGGTGCATACGTATACCTCTTTTTCCCCCCCTGAAAATTTTAAACCTCCCCATAAATGTGTTAAAATCCCGACAAACCCCCCTACCCCCCTTAGTCGGACGAATTCGAATTGTGCCCTGTCAAACCCCTAAAACAGGATAAGATCCGGCCGACTGCTAACGAGTATCAAACATTAGCGGAAGTTAACGTACAAAAGGTAACCTAAATAAAAACACAACAAAATTCGCCTGAGTAACTATCTTTTCACAAACCACTCAATCCTAACCTTCTCTAAACAAATATAATACAACAAACCTCTTCTCCCCCTCTGATGGTTTATAAGGTTTGCGTGGAGGTGTTCGATAAGTAATTCACGCCATTACTAAAGTGAAAAAAAAGGTGAATAATAATGCTATCCCCCCTACAACTAATATCACAATAACTTCGTAATACAACCAAGGTATACTAACGGCACTTACTTCCATCGCTAAATTTTTTGTTACAACCTCATAAATAATAAGATACCACTTATATGCTGCTCAGAGTCATGCTTCTACTAATATAGCCAAAGCGCCTAAAACAAAAAGAATTGCAGGACGATCACCTCAGCCCCCGGGATAATGTTCTACGGCCAAAGCCGTAGTGTAATTTCCCATGAGAAGCACCCCCAACATAAAAGCTAAAAATAAAATAAATGAGAGGAACAAACTTTCAAAATAGACCATAATACCACATCCAGCCCCTGTTGCAACAACCCAGCAATAGGAGACATAGAAGGGTCGTGGGTCTTTAGCGATGTCTGGGACGCCTAAGGCGAGCCCGAGGAAGTATATGCCGTTGGAAAATTTCATATTCTTTTACCTGGACTTTAACCAGATCTTGCAACTCAAATGCCGCCAATGTTTATAAAAGCTTTCCCCCGCTCTCGGACATTGAAGGTTGACTATTCTAATCACCCATTCATTGCACACTTGTTCTACTAAAGAGTGGGCACCATACATTTATGATGTTTGCTGTGTGCACACACACTATGTATATATATATAGTGTATAAGTTAAACACACTTTATATAGTTATACACACATACTGTAAAAGTAAAACATACCACAAATGGGGGCACACTTCACATTAATGTTGTATACACACAATTGTATGCCGCAGACGGATATGTGTGCAAGTCACATGTACACTTTATAGTGTTATACTATACATTTATGATGTTTGCTGTGTGCACACACACTATGTATATATATATAGTGTATAAGTTAAACACACTTTATATAGTTATACACACATACTGTAAAAGTAAAACATACCACAAATGGGGGCACACTTCACATTAATGTTGTATACACACAATTGTATGCCGCAGACGGATATGTGTGCAAGTCACATGTACACTTTATAGTGTTATACTATACATTTATGATGTTTGCTGTGTGCACACACACTATATATATATATAGTGTATAAGTTAAACACACTTTATATAGTTATACACACATATTGTAAAAGTAAAACATACCACAAATGGGGGCACACTTCACATTAATGTTGTATACACACAATTGTATGCCACAGACGGATATGTGTGCACATATCTGCTAACGTAGCTTAAACAAAGCATAATACTGAAGATATTAAGATGAACCCTGAAAAGTTTCGTAAGCACAAAGGCCTGGTCCCGACTTTACTATCAGCTTCGACCCAAATTATACATGCAAGTATCCGCACACCTGTGAGAATGCCCTCAATCCCCCGCCCGGGGATGAGGAGCTGGCATCAGGCACACAATGTAGCCCAAGACGCCTTGCTACGCCACACCCCCAAGGGAACTCAGCAGTAATAAACATTAAGACATAAGTGAAAACTTGACTTAATTAAGGTTAACTTAGGGCCGGTAAAACTCGTGCCAGCCACCGCGGTTATACGAGAGGCCCGAGTTGATAGATGACGGCGTAAAGGGTGGTTAGGGGTTAACATTAATTAAAGCCAAAGACCTACCGAGCTGTCATACGCACCCGAAGGCACGAAGCCCAAATACGAAAGCAGCTTTATCTCCCCCCGACCCCACGAAAGCTAAGGAACAAACTGGGATTAGATACCCCACTATGCTTAGCCTTAAACTTAGATGTTGAATTTACGAGTAACATCCGCCAGGGAACTACGAGCGCTAGCTTGAAACCCAAAGGACTTGACGGTGTCTCAGACCCACCTAGAGGAGCCTGTTCTAGAACCGATAATCCACGTTAAACCTCACCACCCCTTGTTCATTCAGCCTGTATACCGCCGTCGCAAGCTTACCCTGTGAAGGCTTAACAGTAAGCAAAATGGGAATATCCCAAGACGTCAGGTCGAGGTGCAGCCTACGGAGTGGGAAGAAATGGGCTACATTTTCTGTAACAGAATACTACGAATTACACCATGAAATTGGTGTTTGAAGGTGGATTTAGCAGTAAAAAACAAATAGAGAGTCTTTTTGAACATGGCTCTGAGACGCGTACACACCGCCCGTCGCCCTCCCCGTAAACACACATACTAGTAAATAACCAAATTAAACAAAAAAGGGGAGGTAAGTCGTAACATGGTAAGTGTACCGGAAGGTGCACTTGGAACATCAGAATGTGGCCGAGACAGTTAGGCACCTCCCTTACACTGAGACTACATCCATGCAAGTTGGATCATTCTGAGCTAAATAGCTAGCTCACTCAACCAAAATGAACCA